>NC_067162.1:23542737-23842737 GCF_903995435.1 Acomys russatus
TATAATCTATAATCTGCAGTGTTATAACCTAATATTGATAGAGAGCTAAATCATGGTACAGGGTCAAGGCAATGTCAATGAGTATTTTCAAAAGCATTTTCTCTGAAAACATATTTACTCCTTCTCTCTTCTTCCAGCATTAACAAAATATTAATAACACATACGTGTATGGTCACAATACGTTGGGAGACAAAAAGAATTGGGAAAGGATTTTAGGAAGTATTTTTTTACTAAAAAATTTAACATATTAAGTATTTTTTAAGCTCAAAGAGTTTTGTTATTATTGCTGTTATATATTTTATTTCTTTAAATATGTCATAAAGATAGATATCTATATAATCAATAGACCTAATCTTCTTTGATCCATATTACACCTTGATTTGTCATCTTATTTTGTAGTATGCGAACAATTTAGAGACTATTCCTGAAGCTATCTTGAAGCTGATAGTCCGTCCTTTTGTTAATATTAGAATAATATTACACACATAATTTTAATAGATGATTATTTACCATGTAGTATTCTATTATGTATTACTGTTTTATTTATTACTTTATTATTTATTATTTTACAGGTACTTTCAAGGGAAAAAGAGGGTCATTTTTTGAAATCTAGATAGACAGCCATATAAGATAAAGGTAATGTCGGCATGAAGCAAAACATTAGGATATTTCAATACCAAGTGCTCAGTTCATCTCTTTTCATTTTAAAGCAATATTGCAAGATCTGAAGAAAAGGTAACTGAATTTTAATCCCATTCATTTAAAATACTGGAGATAAATATATATATATATATATATATATATATATATATATATATATTTAAAAACAGCACTATACAGTTTATTAACCATTCAGGTACAGTAGCATCTGGTGAGCTTGGGACAGAACTGGGATGGCCAAGTAAACAGACGTTCAGCATCTAACAGGTTGTAAGAGGCCCCTAGGTACTCTTCACGAACATCTTCACAGAGTCAACACACTACTAGCTATTAACCCGCCACACTGAGTGTGCTGAAGTGGGAAAGATGCATTGAATAAAATACCTATGTTAGAAAGACCAACGCTTTAAAAAAAAAAAAAGAGTAAAGCACGTTCAGTTTCTCCCCTTGAACCCCTAAAACATCTCACGGTCTGGATCTACCTATACAGTCCCACCTCAGCGTCTAGAATATTTGTCAGGAGGGAAAAAGTAAATGACAGAGGCCATTACGGTCTTTGGAAATCTAGGAAGGGGACTGGGGGGTAAAATCAGTTCTCAGAACAAGTCAGCCTCGATCTCATCCGCACGATCTTTGGATTCTTTCTTCTTCCGTACTTCTTCAACATACTGTCCTTTTCTGGCAAAAGCTCCAGCTTGGCTTCTTAGCCTCCATTCGTGGGTCAGGTTCTCTTTCCTCTGCCCTTTTGCCGAAGTCGTGGTTCTTTTTTAAAAAAATATTTCTTTATCTATTTATTATATACACAGTGTTCTGCCTCCATGTACACCTGTACATCAGAAGAGGATACTAGATCTCATTACAGATGGTTGTGAGCCACCATGTGGTTGCTGGGAATTGAACTCAGGACCCCTGGAAGAACAGACAGTGTTCTTAACCGCTGAGCCATCTCTCCAGCCCCCTTTGTTCTCCTTGATAGCTTTCTGAAATATTTCTTTTTCATGCTCTCGCTTCTCAGCAAGTTGCTTCAAGACTTCTGCTCAGTGAGACCCGTGTCTTTTTTCTGCAGCTTCTAATTTTCTACTGAATTTCCCCCAGGGAAAGATGCTTCTTCTTGGAGTGGAGGTAATCAAGGACAGATTTGTTGCTGGGACCCAAGCACAGACTCTAGGAGTCACAAGTGAGGCAGAGACAGACTCCTTTATTGCAGAAATAGGACATGCCTTTATACCCTCCTCCCAATGTCCCATAGGCTCCCAAACTGTGAACTGCTGCTGTGCATCCTCCTCCTTGGTTCCCACAATGATGTACCCAAACTCTGGTCAATCAGCCTCTGCACATGGGTGTTGCCAGGCGGGCCTTGTTCCTACTCAAGGCAGGTCTCCTTCCTCCTACACAGATTGTGATGTCTGAGATAGGCTCAAAGGCCTGACCGGAAGCACGCTTCTGCAGTTCTTTCACCTGAATATCAGAAGAGGCCAGAATGAACAGAAGACAAAATATTGGCCTGTCCACTCTACATAGTCCACTGGTAAGGAAAGCCCTGCTCGGTTCCAGCTGCCTGGACACACTCTCGATAATTGTTTTCTTTTTCTTTTAAGTAGGAAGAATCAAAACGATAAAGGCAACCTAGAAAAATGATAGAAGTATATGGTCATATTTCAAATATACCTCCGGCTTAGACTCCTGCTGGTCCGGGGGTCTTGAGGGTCTCCGGGCTTCCTGGCCAACACACCATATGTTTTGCCCAAATTGTGAGCGACCCACCCAAGAGTCGAGCCTAAATGCAACTGCAAGTAAGTCTTTATTGCTGCCTCCATCCTGGGCCAAACCTCCTATGCACTGACACAGAAGATGCAGGGAAATGGCTCCCTCAATTGAGAGGTTTTTTTTTTTTTATAGGTTTTAGGCAAACAAATGGATTTTACAGTATAAGCTTCGATGACATTTGGGCAGAAAAGCTGCAAGCAGGGAGTTACAAACCTTGGCGTTTCGTGGTTGGGTAATAGGTATAGGGGCAAGTTGACCTATAGAAAAGATTGGTTCAGGCAGTCATGGGGACTTTAGGAACTTTGGCCTGTCTTCTCCTAACTGGCTGTTGCTATGTGCCAGACCACCTGCTGGTCAACTTGTTATTTATTATTATTTATTATTGTTATTTATTATTGTTATTGTTTATTTGGACTTTGGGTGCTTTCCCAAGATGAGCTTATTGAGTTGCTAGGGGATTTTCTCTGTTTAGGCTATTTTGTGGTTTTTTCCTGGAATCTGGGTTCAGCCCTTGGCCAGGTTTAACACAACATGGAGTTTCTTTTTCAAAATAGAGTTTGTCTGGTCCTTACAAAAGAGCATTTTAGAGATATGACTATTTGGGCCTACAATGGAAAGAGAAATTAGACAGGTATGACTGACCTCACATAATCGACAGCCTGTGGTTGAATGAAATTGAAATTTATCTGTAATGAAGCTAGCTACAAAACGTTTTTTGTTTTTTCTTCCATATATAAACAATGACTAAATAAATAACAAATCTTCTAATAGTGGTGGGGAAGAGCAGTGAGGAGGAAATGAGCTGTCCTTATCTACAAAACAAAGGCTCATTATGGAAGAAGAAACCTGCTCTGTTTTTCCTTACTGGTCCTTGTTTTTTACTGTAAAGTATTAACTACTTGCTTAATTATTAGGATAACTAGAGTCAGAATAGTTCAGAAAATAAGAGACTCCAGTGCTTTCTCTTTCACCTTCCTTAACCATCAGCACTGTTCTTCAAGTTTGATAGCCATATTGCCTTTTCATGGTTTCTGCTTTATCTGTATCAAGTCTTTGCTCATTTTATTTTAAGTTAAGCATCTTTTGAAGGTAAATAAATGAACATTAAATGGAAACTACACATAAGTACATCAGGAAAATTTACAAGGGTTAGTCAAAATTTAACCACATATTTGCCTAAATCTAAGTTTTATTAGCATACTTAGACTACTCAAGAAAAGCTTTCACATTAATTCTGTAGATTTGATTCCATTATTAGTGTATCATACTAGAAATGCCGAGAAGGTGGTCTACACCTGCCAGCCAAGCAATGAGGATCCTAAGGCAATAGGATCATGACCTCAGTGTTTCAATGGGCTAAAGGGGGAGATTTTCTTTCAAAAATAAAAAGCATTAATCACTTTCCTGTAAACTGTCCAGAGACTAGAAGCTAGAAAGATGGCTCAGTAGGTAAAAGTGTTTGCTGCTCTTCTAGAGGGCCTGACTTGAGTTGTCAGCAGTCCAGTTTGATGGTTCCCAACAGCCTACAACTCCAGCTTCAGAAGATCTGACACTCTGTGGTCTCCACAGGCACTTGCACATACTACACACACACACACACACACATACACACACACACACACACACACACACACACACGACTGAATAAATAAATGTTATAAGATTTAGTGAAGTATAATTCTGATCCTCACTGAAGTGAAACCTTGAGATGACAACCTGGGCAGATGACAATGTTTTCTCTAACTTCTTCTGCTGTCTTCTCCTTTAACCCTTTGCAGTGAACCTTGCTGGTGTCCCGTGCCTATCTTGAGTAAGGCTCTGCTCCATGCCTTGCACTATAGTAGCAGGGTGAATGGGTCAGCTTTTACTATTCTATCGCCTCTGTTCTAGGATATTTTTTGGGTTTTGTTTTGTTTTGTTTTGTTTTACTATGAATGAATTTTCACATTAGCTTTTACCACCCTCCTCCCCCATTTGTACCATTATAAATGACAAAAACCATGAGATACATTTCTGACTTGTCTATATAAACGCTACATGGAAGTCTGTAGTAAAATGATGGTTCTGATGGCTTTGGAGGTGAAGCTGGCCTGGGCCATACAAGAACAGAATGCTTGTTTAAAATGTATGTTTCATTTCCATGTAGACCTTGCTTTTTCTGCCATGTGCTGTGTATGGGAAAAAGGCAAAATGATTAATGATTATGTTTTTCACATAGAAGGAGATTGATGTGTTGTGCTGAAGATTGTGGTGATAAATTCTAAATCTGACATGTGCCTGTGATTTTTACCCCATTAAAGTTGTCATTCCTTGACTGTGTGTGTGCGTGTGTGTGTGTGTGTGTGTGTGTGTGTGTAAAATATTACATAAAAACACTAAGCCTTAAATCTGAAATCCTGAATATGAGTCCAAGCTCTCAAATTAACTGCAGTGTTCTAGAACAGTCTTTGAACCATTTATTTCCTTGTATGATCTTGAGCTATATTGGCAAGTGTTGATACATGGGGTTTGTCATACAATGAGGTTAAATACCTGCATGTCTAAGAGGGCAAGATAAGGCAACTGACATAAAAGGACTTGGGACGTATTATTGGCCAGTTTTAGGTATCTCCAATTATGAAGATAGGAAATACTATCAGTTGACGCAGATTCCCCTGTTCCTGGGATATCTCTCCCCTAATTGGAAGTATAAAAACAACTGCACATATCCCAAAGCATGCTCTTTAATGCATACTGTTAATCATTTAGATGACCAGTCTAAACTTAATTTTTTAATTTAAATTTATTTTTTTAAAATGTATTCACATTATACCCCAATCGTAGCTTCCTCCCTTTTCCTGTAGTTTCTTCCTGGTCCCAGGCTCTTCTCCCCTGCACCCCTCCCCAAGTCCTCAGAGATGGGGAGCCCTCCTCCTGTACCAACTGATCCCAGCCTACCAAGTCTCATCAGGATTTCCAGCGTCTTCTTTTTGTGTGGCCTGGTGAGACACCCCACCAAGGGGAAGTAATCAAAGAACAGGCAATAGTCTTGGCAAGGTCATCCCTGCCTCTCTGTAGGCGGGAATCTGATGGAGACTCAGCTGTCTATGGACTACATCTAGGCAGAGGGCCTGGGTCCTCTTGATGCATCAGTCTCCACTGCCCCCACCATGGGCCCAGATTTGTTGGCTTTGTTGGTCTTCTTGTGGAGCTCCTATCCCCACCGTGTCTTTCTATCCCCCTCACTCTTACATAAGACTCCTTTCCCTCTGCCCAAAGTTTGGCTCTGAGACTCAGCTTCTGCTTCGATCCTCTGCTGGTTCAAGTATCGCAGAGAACCTTCTATGGCAGGATTCCCATCCTGTTTCCTCTCTTCAACAGCTTCCTGTGTTTATTTTATTTTCCTTTCTAATGAGAGTTAAGCATCCTCCCTAGTGTCCTCCTTGTTACTTAGCTTCTTTATGTCTGTGGATTGTAGTATGGTTATCCTGTAGTTTATGGCTAATAATTGCTTATAAGTGAGTATATACTGTGCCTGTGCCTTGATAGTGCAGTAGATAGCTCATCAGTCTCATAATCTAATCTTAATTTTTATAATCATATTTGTCATATTTTTATTTCTTTATTGCCATGGTTTTCTATTTATTGACTACATACAGCAATATATATTTCTCTAGAAAATGTATTTAAAACAAAAAACCCATTAGGAATTGAATTTACTTTATTTTAAAAATACAGGCACACACACACACAACACACACACACAACACACACATACAACACACACACACACACACACACACACACATTGCAAAAATGCTCCTTGATAATCTCTGATAGCTCAGATAAATGGATATATATTTATATATTGGTGTATAATGGTATTACTGTATAGTAGTTGAGAAAATAAAATTTAAGATGACTTTAAGAAAGGTGATAAAGACCTTTCAACCTTATACTTTTTGTTTTATATAGTTTCATTTCTTAATAATCATTTTTGGTCCCACAGTATACCCTAGACAGATATCTACATGTTTGATATAATGAAGCCATGCCATTAATATACTGTAACAGCCTCCCAGTGTAATAATAAGCCAAATAACTTTTTATTCACTACAAATATCTGTGTCAAAAGGGGAAGGAGAATTGCATAGGCTGGAGTTATTTCCCACTCCTCAGACCTCCATATCTGGGTGTCTTTTTTCATAGTTTAAGCGATAAATTGAATGGCATAATTTGATGTGGACATAGAAGTGTGTATTAGTTTTTATTTTGACAAAATCATTAAACATCACCTAGGTTGAAAAATGAATCACGAGGCCCTAAGCCTGCCTTAGCAGATTGCACTTCATAAACTGAATTGCTCACATGGGCAACATTTTGGTGGAAGTTATAGATTTTCTAGCATATCTCTGATAGATAGGACTAATATAACTTCAATAAAAACTCTGGATATGTCAATATAAAATTTTTCCCTACCATTGAAAGACGTAAGATACTCCAACTAATAAATCGGACGACAGCCTATTCCTTAAGGTATACTAACGTACATATTGGGTTACAACAAGCAACAAAATCATTGAGGCAATAAAACTCAGTCACAGAGGGACTGTTGGGGAAGGGTTCTCCATGCTGCAGGAGGCCAGCATGAGGGCTGTGGACACAAAACAGCAAGGGAATGTTAATTTCTAGTAATTGACCCACCACATAGCTGGTTGTAATGTTTTCGAATTCTATAAGCACTATACATATATGTCACTATCCCATGTATATTTACAATAATCCGTATGTGCTATAATTGTATGACATACTTAGAATGCACAATCTGTTATGGACCCTTAGTTGGGAAACATATTAGCAATTTATATTGTCTTTACATGTATGTATGAGACAGGTACTCAAATATCTGATTAGTTCACAGGAGTGGTTTCAGGCAGGAGTTTGGTCTGGAACAATCACTTTAGAGCTGATGTACACAATAGATTTAAAAATAATAACGAAAGAAAGTCTTTAGTAAATATTAATTAATATTTTTGGTTGCTTTAGATCATTCAGGCTTCATTCTTATTTGAAAATGGAAGGTGTTAATGAATACTTCTTAAGGAGCTAAGATGGCTAAGATTCAAAGCAAGAATCTTTCTTTGGTAGCTAAAGAGAGCCTTCTTCCCTCATATATGAAGAGTGTTTCCCCAATGACATATTCCACTCTCAGTGTTGTAGCTTAGTTGCAGTCTCTTGCTTTCTCATTTATCTGACTTATTTCTGGAGTGTAGGTTACGCCCTTTCCACTCTGTGCACCTGGGGGTTCTCTGGAGAAACAGAAACACTACAATTTTACATGCATCCCACGCTTGCTCAAATTCGTTTCATACAATTGTCTCATGACTTAATTTTAAGGATCCGCTTATGTAATTACGGAAGCTGACAAGTCAAAAAATATGCTGTTTCAGTGCAAAGACATTCTGTTGGTAAGACTTTCTTCTTGCTCAGGGACCAGTCCTTTGTCATAGGTAAACCTTCATTTGGCTAGAACAGTTGTGTATTACAGAATGAAACTGAAAGCCTATTCAAGAGGTTTGAGTGAAGGAAGCCCAGTCATATCATGGAAGATTTACAGCTGTCTTCCAAATACATTCATTCAAATGTTACTCTTAATCCAAGACAGCCTTACGGATAATAATAATTGACTGTGTATTCTGGCATGCAAATTCTGCTTTGCTGCCGTGTATGTTAATCATCAAATCTGTTTTCTACCTTTTGTTGCATCTCCACATCAAATGCCGCTCTTTTGTTTGAAACAATATTGCATGGTGACAAACCTTTGCATATAATGTGTGTTACACAAGCTAATATTGAAGATCCAAGTATAACTGGTCAATTACTCCTTTTAATACTAATGACTTGAAAATGTACTCCATATTATGGATATAAGATTTTCTTTTAATCTCTGAAAGCATAAGATAATTAAATTTTAACAATGTATATTTTAATGCCTCAAATTTTGGGTTTTAGTCATGTTAAAACGATTTTTAATTATTTTGGTAATCATGTTGCCACAAGTAAGTTATCTAATTTAAAATTGCCAGCTTCCTTAGAAAACCTAGCACCCATTTAAAAGAAAATGTAGTATCAGAAAACCTCCATGATGGGTGTTTTTGCTAGCAAACTTAACAATCCATTCTGTTGATTTTAAATTAATCAGTTGCCTTAGTATGTTTCTAGAGAGTGAAATAAATATTTGATTGATATTTATTATCTTGATTTTATTTTATTTAACTTATTTGCCTAAGCTCTTTAGCTGAAAATTGAACATCTTAAGGAATATCTTTTCAGGAGGTTATAGCGATTGATCTTTTACACCTTAAAATAGGGAATACTTCTTTTTTTTAATTCTTTATTAATTTATTCTTGTTATATCTAAATGGTTATCCTATCCCTTGTATCCTCCCATTCTTCCCTCCCTCCCATTTTCCCCTTATTCCCCTCCCCTATGACTGTGACTGAGGGGGATTTCCTCCCTCTGTATATGCTCATAGGGTATCAAGTCTCTTCTTGGTAACCTGCTATCTATCCTTCCTCTGAGTGCCACCAGGTCTCCCCCTCCCAGGGGATATGGGGCGCCAGAGTTCGTGCTTCTTTAAGCAACTTTTTCTTTTTACTTTTCTTCTTGATTTTAACTTCCTTTCAGTTACAAGAGATTTGGAAAAGAGTGGGAAAAACTTACAAATATGAGCACAATAAAAAGAAAATCATATGTAGAAAATCAACATTGAATTTTATAACTTCAAAGAAACAATGTGTATGCTGCTTGTTACCATCTCCCATTATGTTTCTGCACTGGACACAACTCTCAGCATCCCTGTAAACTGAGAACATCAACACCATCATTATCTTACCGATGGACTCCTTCTTTTATCTGAATACTGGTGACAAGCAAGGGTATTTTATTTTATTAATTTATTTACCTTACATCCCAATAATAGCCTCCTCCTTCATTTAATCCTGGTCTTACCCTTCCTCACTCTTCTCCCCATTCCCCCTTCCCTACCTCTCAGAAAAGGGGAGCCCCTCTCCCACGCCGTCATATCAAGTCCCATACATCCTCATCCACTGTGATCTGGCAAGGCAGCCCCAGCAGGGAAAGCAAATGAAAAGCCTGCACCAGAGTCCCTGTTAGAGACATTACCCTCTCTTTCCTAGGAAACCCTCAAGAAGACCAAGATACCCATAGGGCACATATGTGTGGGGGACCTAGGTCCAGTACATACACTATCTTTGGTTGGTGCTTTGGTATCCACAAGCCCCCCTGGGCCCAGGTTAGTTGGCTCTGTTGGTCTTCTTGTGGAGCTCCTGATCACTTCTGGGTCCCCCTATCCTTACCTCAGTTCTTCCACAAAGCTCCCTGCGCTCTGCCCACTGTTTGCCTGGGAGTCTCAGCATCTGCTTTGATCTGTTCCTGGGTGGAGCCTCTCTGAGGACAACTATGTTAGGCTCCCATCTAAAAGTATGGCAGGATATCCTTATTAGTGCCAGAGGTTGGCTCTCTCTCATAGTGTGGCCAGGGATTGCTTGGACAGCTCCTCAACCTCTTCTCTATCTTTATCCGTGCACATCTTGTAGGCAGTGTAAAAATTGGATCAAATTTTTTGTGGGTAGTTTGGTGCTCCCCTTCTTCCACTAGGAGCCTTGGCTTGTTAGGGGGTGGCCTCTTCACTTTCCATGTCCCCTGCTACTATGGGTCTCCAGATAGAGTCACTCCCATCTCCTCTCAGGAACCTACCCTGTCATAGTTTTCCAGGCAAAGCAAGTTTATTACAGTTGATGCTTTGATCTACAGTCTAGAGGTGGTTTAAATCCCTTTACGTGAAGAAGAGGGACATCAACCCACTGACCTGAAATGCTATCTTGGAAAGCAGTCAGGCTTAAAAATGAGGGACATAACTGACTTCTTGTTAATTGTTTTGTTTTTTTTTTTCTGAGTAGTTATGATAGACACTTGCTTCTGAAAAGTCAACCATATCTTTCAACTCCAGAAAGCATCCCAAACTCAATCTTTCTAGGTTTCACCTCAGAAAAAAAAAACCTCTGAGTCCAGTCTTGTCCAACCGGGCAACAACCATTACATAGCAAAGTAACATCCTTGTTCTGTACATCAGTCGTAATTTCTGTCTCTGAGTGTGATAGTGTCTCTCAATGGTTTAAGTTCAATTAAAAAAATATATCATCTATGTCTCACTGCCACAGGCACTAAAAGGTGATTGAGTAGGAGAGATGGCCAAGGTGTCTGCACATGGATTTTGGAGAGTCAAGATTAAAATCTTCTGGGATTCTAATTTAGTAAGGAAGAGATAAATACCATGAAAGTGGTGTGAATACATGGCCAGTAAATGCAAGATTAAGAGTAGCTTGAACAGTTATGGAAACATAAAGAAATAGTTTGCTTTTCATCTGTGGGAAGTAGAATCAGGTCCCTTAAACGTGTCTGCACCCCAATCTTCTGGAAACTGTGAATGTATTGTCTTATGTGGAAATTTTTACATTAAAGTTTGTGATCATTATTAAATTATAGAACTTGTCATGGGAAGTTTGTTCATGGTGATGCAGAGAAACCTAAGAGAAATGCAAGAGGTTTGTAAGAGAGTATGCCTCTTGCAGTTGGTTGATACAGTACTCAGTGACTAGAGATGTAAAGAGTATTCCCTACTGGATGCAGATGTCTTCCCAGAAGGTAGAATATGAAAAGATATTGATTTTCCCTGAGACAATCCAGAGGGAATGCAATTTGCTAGCAACTGTATTTGAGCTTATAGACTTCTGGCCTACCAAACTCACACATAATAAGTTGGGTTGTTTTAAATCAATTGTCTTGTGATAGTTTCCTACAACAACAACAAAAAAATACACCATTTATTTAATCTCTGAAACAATGTAATAAACTATCTGAATCACTTTTGTCCTATAGTTTCAGAGGTTTTAGTTCACAGTCACCTGGTCTTGTTCGTTCTGTTATGTGGCAGCATAGTACATCACTGTGGGAGCATATGATGGATGGTAGGTGAAGACTTTTCACTTAAAAGCATCTGGGAAGGAATAAATACATAGGAAAAAGCAAGAACATCAAAATCCTACTGTTATCCTTCCAGTACCATCACACTTAGGTCTGGATAGGGCCAGTAGGGAACATGTTCCAGTGACTATTTACCTAATGTTAGGCAGGAAGGGATGGGGGGGGGGAGGGAGAAAGGGAGGAGGGGAGGAGAGAGGGAGGTAGAGATAGAGACAGAGAGTAGTAACTAGGATCAACCATTTCCCCACCTATGTGGGTATCACTAGATGACTCCAGGATAGCATAACACCAATTCAAAATTCTCTTCCTGTTTATTTACCTTGTTCTAAAAACGTACCAAAAGATATATGAAGAGTAACGCTTAGTAATTTCTGAAGCAGTTTTCACTCTACTAAACAAAGATCTAGATTAACTACCACCACAAGGCTTATTGTGGCAACATCAATGAAAAACACATATAAAAGTTTAGCATGATTATAAAGATGTCATTTGTTAATAGTATCATAGGGCCGTGTTGGGGAGAGAATAGAAAAACTTAAAATATCTAATAATACAATTTTTCTAAATTTCTCATCCTTTTGGCATTTTCACACATGTCTAAAACAGAAAAACAATCATTTTGAATATTAAAGACACAAAATGTGAAATGCATTATTCAGATCATGCAGGAAAAAATAAAGGTGGGAAGGAGAGAAATAGGGGTTGAGACAATGCCAACACTTATTAAAACACTTATATTGTTAAATTATTAACAATATTATTCTCTACAAAATGTACTGTATTTCTCAAAAGACCACTACTGTTATATTCTGAATAATGACAACAGTGCTCTTTAAGGAAGAGTGGCTTTCCCTTTTCAAATAGCTGTTTAATTACATGTCCTCAATGTTCTTTTAGCAAATGAAAAAATATAAAGGGGTGAAAAACTGTTGCAGAATTTCTCTGTTAGAAATGTAATCAAAACCTGTGACTTCAAAACTTCTTTAAACTTACAATAAGGTGGTTTGGAAGGGTGGACATGTCAGGAGAATGAGACAAATCAGTGGATAAAAGTACTTGATGCCAAGATTAAAGTTCTTTGTTTGTTCCCTAGCCCACAAAGTAGAAGGACAGAAATGACTTCCATAAGTCAGCATGCCGTTACATGTGCACAGGCATGTACATAGAGAATAAATAACTGTAACTTGAAAAACGTCTAAGAATACTCTACAATGACCTCCGAAAATGTTAAGAAGGGAACACTGAGTATGTCTAAGCAAAAAGCATGACATAATTGCAGAGGGAGTTCTAATTCTATTAAACTAAATGTCTTCTCTAGGACAATTAACCTTGTCACCACTCATCAGAGTGCTGACAAAATGAAAGAAGGTGGTTAATGACAGGCCATGGTGATCGAAATGTGGGCCACCTCCATCCACCTTATGGCATGGCTTCCCATCATAGTAGGAAGATGTGTGAACCTCAGGAAATTAGAACAGTCAACTGCCAAGAGGAAGGTTTGAGAAGTGAAATCCATTAAAGTGGCTGACTAATGCTCCTGTCTACGTTCAAGTTACAGCAAGGAGTTTACAAAACAAATAGAATTATCATCCTGCTTGCATACAAGGCACCCCATGATGTAAATTTGTCATTGACTCATTATGTATACAAACCAAGTAAATGCATTTTGTCCTCAGACATATCAGATATTAATGCATATGGCTTAATTATTAGCTGCTATCAAAGCATTTTTACCAAATGAATACTTAATTTCTGCCACTTGCTTTTAATATTACTATGTCCTTACAACTTTGCAGTAATTTCTAAACAACATTATCCATATTCTGCAGATATATAGTTTCTTCTTAGGGATTTTCCCCTTTGCTACAATTATAATGGATTTGGACTCTACTTCAGTTTATTTGATACTAGATGCTAATGTATTTAAATAGGTATGCAAAGATCCATACACAAAACCCATCCATTATATGTGTATTTTAGGTTAAAGTGTGTGTATGTATGTCAGTATGTCACAATATACTTGTTATAGGTGAGAATCATAGCAGTGATGGTCACTGTCCTTCAGATGAGAACACGGTGGCCTTGTACAAGAAAACACAGATAACTGAGCTACAGAGAGAAAATTTTTAATGTTTATATCTACTATGACAGGGCAGGAAGAGCCAAAGTTGCAATTTAAAGCCTCATGTATCTTTCAAGGCTTTCTAAAAGGTACATTAAACCAAACTGAGAAATAGATATGGGATTTTACTGAAAAATTCTGAGCTTCCATATTGATGAAAATAAGACGCTAAACCTACCTTCAGTTTCTTTTTAAATATGCCAACATCTTCTTTGGCACTTACACAAAACATTATTTTTAAATAAAAGGCACTTTTCCTATATGTGATAGTAATTTCTTGCTTATGGATATGAACCTTGAAACATATTTGTGGACTACAGATGAACACATCTCCAATAAGTTAAAAATAAAAAAACCTATCAAATAGAAAGATGGAAAGAAGGAAAAGGGAAAGAGAAGGAAGGAAGGAAGGAAGGAAAGAAGGAAAGAAGACTCTTAATTAAATGACTGATTCTGGCAATGATGGGTTTGGGTTCAGATTAAATATTACCAATTTCTCTTGATTATGGGAACAAAACAAAGGCATTATAATATAGTACGGAGAGATATCACAGTGACGTTGCTCTATTCAGGCTTCCCTATTTTTGTTTTGTTGTCCTATTTCCCTCAATCTTATTCAAATCACATAGAGGTTTCAGGTGGTAAAATTTGGTCTTTACAGCAGATGGTTATTTAAAATCAACCCAAGGTGAATAAGAATGCACATTGAATGTGAGTTGATTAGTGTGTGTTAGTTACTCTGACTTCTGCTGTGATTTGAATTAATTAATATGCAACAGTGTCTACCTCTGTGTCTGACATGTCCGGGACAGGTGGTATTTTGTAATTAATTTAACATTTGAGTTGGACACATACAATGTTGTATACATTCATAGGCTTACGTGTATTGATTCACAATATAATTGTTACTCTTGAGAAACTCAGAATATGAACAGGAAAGATAAAGCATAGTATAATAACTAAATTCATTGTGTGAATGTGTGTTATAAAAAAAAAGAGTTGACATTCTCTGGGGGCTAGAAATTGTATGCTCTGTGAGGCAGACCACTTTATTCCTCAAAACTCAACATCATCACATGAGTTTATTTATAGTTAAAGTCCAAACTCCTCACTGTGGCGTAGTACTCCATAAATTTCTCCATCCAGCTCTATCATTCTGATATACTCTCCTTTGCTGCTCACACGAATCTCACACATAGAGATTTCTCAGAGAATATATATATATATATATATATATATATATATATATATATATATATATATATTCCCCTTGCCCTGGCTCTATATCAGAGTGTATCTCTCAGAGGTGTCTATTGACTTTATTATCAGGCTCAAGCTTCAAGTTAGGTTAATTTTTATCTTGAGAGAATTTTTAAGGACTTGAACAGAAACATGGTTTTATGAGACCGATTTTCACACGACATCATCTGGAATATTGCTGGTATAAAAGTTATACCGATGTTTCTGAATAGATTAGGGCCAGCAGAAGATGAAGAAAGGCAGAAATAGTAACATTTCTAATATAGACTATAGACTCTAGCAAGCAAATCGATTTCAGATCTATGGCTAGATACTGTAGAGACTAGGACACAAAGAATGAGGAATAGGAGATAAAGGTGTACTCCCTGTGAGTAAAGTAGAAAAGGTGTGCATCTAAAAAAATCAACAAGACTATGGTGACAAGTTCTTTTTTTTTGTTGTTTTGTTTTGTTTTGTTTTTGTTTTTTTCTTTTTTTTGTTTTTGTTTTTCAAGACAGGAATTCTCTGTGTAGCCTTGGTTGTCCCAGACTCGCTTTGTAGACCAGGCTGGCCATGAACTCACAGTGATCCTCCTGCCTCTGCCTCCCAAGTGCTGGGATTAAAGCCATACACCACCACCCCCCAGCTGACAAGTTCTATGATTTGTGGGTTCTAGGAATGGAGAATGCGGAAAGGTTGTTCAGTAAAGTTGTAGAGTTATAGTTGATAGGGTCATGGATGCAGGTACAACCTATTGATAAATGAAAGACTAAAGAAAAAACAAGAGATGAATTTTTAAAAATAGAAAGTAAAACAAAACAAAACAAAAAACGAGGAGACATCCCAGAAGAATACATCTCAGAAGAGATGTTTATGCTGTGCAGTGGGCTTGCTTACTAAGAGTCAGAGAAAAAGAGGGAACCTGGAATTGAAATGACAGTGTCTCATGAAGACACTTCACAGAGAAGGAGCTGAAGTCTCAGGAAAGATGAGAAATGTAAAAGAAAAGTTAGATAATTCTCTGTGATGCTATAATGGACCTGTTTGGGTTTTGCATATGGTATCTGAAGTATAAGGTCATCTTCCACGTGAATCCTGAACACCCCAATGTTTCTCTGCCTGTAAATGTTCTTAAAACTATTATCTGAGCTTCCCTGTCTCATACAGGTCATAAAACTTCAATATTCTAAAATTAAAAACCTGTTAAGTTTGTTTTCAGAAAGTTCAAACTCCCTCTTTCTAGAAAGTTCTATTCCATAACTTAACGAGAGGAGTGCTGCACAGAGAAGCCATGAGGGGCCTGAGTAGACTGACCCATGTTTTTCTTTTCAGGTAATAGCAAACATTCTTATGCAAGAAAGTCTCTATGAAAACTCAGAAGGGCAAGGTTTGAGAAGTTCTCAGAAAGCAAATTAACAATAACAACAACAATAATAAGCAGAGGTTGCTGATCATCCTGGAGGGTAGTACTCAGAAAGATTAGGAATGGGTCTGATGTTCCAAGAAAAATGACACCACACTGAAAATATCTTAAAGACAAACATTTCCTCTTCAGAGGAAAGATGAATAGGTGCCCCTCTGCAAACTAAATTTGTATTCTTAGTACAAGGGTTCTGTTCCTCACTATAAATGGCCAGTTCTTGGTCTCATATTCTTACATTATTGGCCAATTCAAAATGGAACACCTAACAAGCAAAGGATGCTTTTTTAAGTGCAGGGTGCAACCTTAAACATAAGTTATGAACATAGAAAAAAATGTCAACTGGTGAAAATTTTTTGCAAAATGGTGTCTTTAGAAATATCTTTAGAGAAAAAAAAAAAACTTTGTCTCATTTAACCCTTTAATACAGAGTACATTTGATTTACATTTCCCACACATCGAATGTAAACACTCTTGCTGTGATCTCATTTCACGCGTTTTATCATCTATGTCTTTTATATGCACCTTTGTAATAAACTCACAAATGCAAACATAAGTTTTATGAGCCACTCAAGAGAGCAATGCACTCAATCTTGTTATGAGGACCCTGAGTTATCTAACAAAGATAGAACAGTCTGACACTTTCGTTTAATTTCTAGAATATATATGTGTGTGTTTTGGGGACTGAGCGAGAGGCTCAGTCTTAGGCATGAAGCCTTGACCTGTGATATCTGATCATCTCTGGGTAATATAGACAGAACTGAACAGGATTAGAGGACATCAGGCATGCATTTTCTCCTGCAAAATTCCATTCTTCATGCTGGTAGGGAGATACCTGTATATATCATTTTAGCACTCTACATGATGTGTGCAGTTTGTTTCAGTAGCTACAAAACCAAATTCGTCCACTTTGGACTGTCTCTTAGAGGCTCTCCATTTCAGCTCTGAAGGAGTATCCAGAATAACAAAACTGATCCAGAAAACAAACAAACAAATAAACAAACAAACAAAAAAACCCAAAAATCTAGCATAGTTTGTTGGCATCAGAAAACAAAACCTCACAACAGAAAGTGAGGGTGCCTTGAGACAACCCCCGCCATTTCACACTAATTCTCTTGCAGGGAGACTCTTAGAGATTATATATGGAAAACCATGACTGACAATTTGTAACATTCATTTAATGTAGTAAATTTATTTCTGAACATTCAAGAATCTGAACTTAAAGTCTGTATGTCATTTATAAGTAAAGATCCCTTTCAACTCCCACAGAGAAACAACCTTTCCTGTTGTTTGGGTTGATTTTCAGGCATGTGGTAACATATAAACTCCAGAGCTGGGTTGAAATTTTTCTGTAGCCCGAATTCTCAGACACTTAAGTGCTTAAGAGGATGTTGGGACTCTCAGACAGGATTTAACAAAAACAACAGAGGTCTAGGATGAGTGAAAGGACAGGGTCTCCTGATACAAGATCAGGAAGATCAGAACAGAGTGTAGATGGGAGGCCTCATAGTCTACCCTTCCACTCCAGCACATCTACAGTTCTTTCTGTTGTTTATCTTGTATTTTAATTACAACGTTTCTCCCTTCCCTCTCCTCCCTCCAAACCATCCCATATACACTCTATTGCTCTCGCTCCAATTTATGACTTCTTTAGTTTTATAAATCAGTGAGATTTTAAGAATGTAGCCTCTGACATTAGCATGAATGTATGGGAAAGTGTGAAGTAAAGGAAAGGAAGAAAGAAATGGTGTGATGACCTCATAATCTCAAAAATAAAACAGTAAAAAAAATTTCAGCTGCAGTCCAACAAACACTCAACTATGAGAGGAGGACCAAAATAAAGTAGATCAGCATGTCACAGGCTCAAATTGAATCAAACACTAATTCGATGAAGATAATCAAGGTTCATTTGTATCACACACCACACAAAAGGCAGTTGCTCTGTAGTAGAAGATTGCATTCTTTATTCACTCTGCACTTTTCCCAAACCCATGGAAGCATTCTATGAATAATCACTAGGCGAACTTGCACTGCTTCTTAGTGTGGAAAGCCACCGGAGACTCACTCCTACCTCGCTGATGAAAATAAGTTGGAAAATCTACAAAATCATGTTTATAAATCCCAGCAGAGAGCTCAGAATGTGAGGAAATCTAATGAAGTCAAATTGAGAGACTATTCAGCCCATCGTACCAGAGAACAAACTTATGGCTCCTGTCACCCTTTTGGGAGCATTGGGAGAGCAGAAAAGCTGGTATAAATGTGTGTGAGATGGGGCAGATAGATTGAGTTAAATGGATTTCAAAGTTTAAGGGTGAACTGACATGACCATTTAGAACTGCTGTGAGGCTCAGGCAGAAGAGAAAATGTGCACAGACCTGCTAACTGCTATCTCTGTGTGCTTTCCAGAAAGGGAGGAGAAAGACATGCAAATTCATGTGTGGGTTGCATTTAAGACCACCCTGCCTGCATAAGCCTACTTTAAGACATTTCTCACCTACAAGACTTTTCTCTGTCCTAGGAACCACCTGCCTCGCCCACGCTGTAAAGCCCAGTGCTCCGCTGGCTGCTCTAGTCTCTTGTTCATGATCAGGCACTGAGGTGATCACAGCCACTCATATAAACAATGTAAAAACTATGGGGACAGGCTCATGGTCCCACCCTCCAATTATCTGAGAAACAAAAAAGATTAATATTTTTGTTCTATAGCAAGTATTTTCAAAAAGAAATTGTGAACGACTTGTTGAAGACACAGAGTTATAAAGTGTTTAAGTGTAGTTTTTCTCTGATTCTGGAAGAAAAACATAATAGGTATTTGTTTTTCTAAAAATATATATTAGCATTAAAGATAGTGAAATTAGTTATAAAAGTGATAAACTTAACTGTCATCACAGAAAAATACATGTCACTCAAAAATATTAATGTTGTACGACACATTTAGTCATAAAGATCCTCCAGCCTACCCCTCCTTTAATAAATATCTTCATTTCAAACTGAATAAAACAATCTCACTGAAAGAATTATTTAGCATTTTTATGCTTGGTGGGCTCCTTTCTCTCCCTCTTATTAACTAATGCATAATTTGTGTCAAACTAGTCTTTATCTTTTAAATTTGCACAAAGTATTCTGTGTATCACTAGAGTTAAAAATACATCCAGCACTCACTAAAAGCGAGGAAGAGAGGACACTGCTGAATGTTTCAGGGTCAGCAGTTCTAGCTTCTCCTGCATGTACACACAAAGGACACCCTGTCTGTGGTCTCACTGTGTAGCCCTAAATGGCTTTCCACTTGGTAGAGAAGCCAGTCTGGCCTTTAACTCACAAAGCAAATTTAGACATTGAAGAATTCCTGGATGCAAAGGAATATTGTTTATTGCAAGCATGCTTGCTTGAGGAATCTGAGTCCTCTATTGGTAAGCCCAATCTCTAGTAAAATAATTTTAAAAAGGATTTGAGAGTTTAAAAACAACAACAATTACAACACACACACACACCTTTGAAATAGGGTAGTTGTAAATCTAGGTGGCATCCTGGAGGAGGGAAATAGAGGCAGAAAGAAAACCGTGCCACAGGAAGTAAGTTGGCATGAAAATCAGTCACATGGGAGGTCACAGGCACATGGATGGAAGAGAACTGTCATAGAAAGACTGACGTTCAAAGTGTTTGGGAAAGCATGCTTAGAAAAAAGATAGAAAGAAGAAAAGAATATTTTTTTTCAGTAATTTTTAAAAGGAAACAGCTAACGGCTGCATGACTGCAGCATTTGAGCAACTGTACTTCGAGGTGGGAATTCTGGGAGCGATAAATTTTTTATTTCATTACGGGGACAGTTATTAATCCTATCTCCTTAGATAGAAGTGGTTCTGAGCCACCAAGGGGTGCTTTATTCCAGGTGACTGAGCAGCAAAACTGGAATATCAAATCTCATCTAGGCCAAAGATTCCATTCTCCTGATTGGAATGTTTTCCTCAGTGGGCCTTCACTGTGATGAAAGCCTAAAGCTTGCTTCACAAGAACTTCTTAGGGACCGGGAAGACTGCCATTTCTAGGACTGGGGATGGGCAGGGGCATCATCTTTCAATATTCACATTCTACGTGGAAGTTCAGCAAGACCTATCTTTTCACCACATATAAATCTAAATGTAATTGGTAAATAAAATAGTATATATTTAAGATATACCAAGTAATAATTTTATATCTTAACACGCCGCCAAATAAACTACACAGTCAAGTTAATTAGCACACCCACCAACTCATGTTATTATTGTTTTAAAAGAAAATTAGTAAAATCTATTGTTTCTTTACATTTAAACTAGACAATACAAAATGTATCCTAGTAACATAAACACTGATACATGTTGAACTCTCAGATATCATTGATCGTAGAACGGAAAAAATTTGAGCACGTTTTAAAAAGAAGTAGTAAAACAAAACAAATTTAAGCAAATGCTACCTAGTCTTTGGCAGTGGACAGGTAAAAGAACCTCTGAAGATGGAAATTAGTAAACCCTGGTCAAAGGTGTCAGTTTTCCAGGCTTTTTGTTCAAAGATAAAACAGGGATATTCTGTGATCAATCAAATGCGTGGGACTTGATTGAACTCTGAACCCAGGAAAAGAACAGCCTTGCTTTTTCTCAAAATAGGATCATTCCGTTTAATTTCCTCCCTTAAATGTAAACCTTTTCCTTTCCTCCCACTGTGTCACCTTTCCTAGCCCAATAAATAGAGATATTTTACAATCAGGAAGGAAGATGATCAAGCAATTAGGACACTTAGCTGTCATTAGGTGCTGACGAGGCTGCTTCCTGTTATTGCCCGCTTCCTATCTCTGTAGATGAGATATCTGAAAACATTCACTGCAAGGGAGAGCTTTAAGTAAAATCAGATATAAGCAACTCAAATCTGGAGAAGCTCTGAGCCCTTCATGAATAATTCTTGAACAGTGGTGTGAATGCTGCTCGCTCAACTCACAGGCTCTTTCAAGTTGTTAGTTTCATGTTTTATTTAAGCCCAACATAAATGTTAACGCGGGCCTCATCAGATTCCTTTTATCTAACTCCGAAGACTGATGTGTTGATGTTGTAATGTGGGAAGAGGGCCTTGGGGAGAGACGTTAAATGCCCATCCAGGTATTTTGCGAGGAGTCACAGATAAATTTCTCTTCCAGGAACTCAGCTGTATTTATTTTTATTTTTATTTATTTATTTTGCCTCAGAATGTTATCTCGGCATACACATCTGCCGATAAGTGTTTAATTGGTTTTCAAAAGTTCCAATTTGATACCTCAGTAAGTTCTGTGGAATGAGAAGTAGCAAGCCGTCAGCCACAACCTTTCTATGAAAACATTTTTTTCTGAACAGGCTACCAAAAATTTGTACATAATTCAAGTGTTAATCAAAAAGAATGATATTAAAACCTTATTTTTTGAGTGTCTCCAATAAAAAAGAAAATTAAGATGTCATGGTATCATCTTCATTAGGAATTTTTACTTTTATGATTCAATTAGTCAGTTCTCCTCAAAAGACACTTAAGTCTGTGTGTCACAAACTGGATCTCATGTCACTTGTAAATTAGTGGTTTCTTGTTACAAATTCTGTTTTGAGGTAAAATAGTACATTAGGCACTTGGAGTACTTAGCTACTTAGACTACTGTATTGGCTTTTGCACTAGAAGTTCATGGAGAAGAACCATGACACTTTATACTGTCTACTTGGACAAGCCATGCCAAAACATACAACTCACTTACTGAAAAAAAAAAAAAAAAACCTTTCTAACTTTTATGTGGAACTTAAACAAAATATAAAAGCATGGAATGGTGGCATACTTAATAATGTAGCATTAATATTAGTTAATCCCAAGGATAGTTATTTCAAGGTTTTATAGGCTTGGAATCTATGTCTAGCTAATATGTGTTCTTTCAGAGTGGTTTAGGGAAACTTGGGAGGATTTTCCCCAGAGCATGTAAGTATATAGCACATGTAAGATGTTTATTAGAAAAATGGCCATCACCTATATAATCTCTATACACAGTGAGAGGATTTTCCTGTACACCTGATAACCACCTGTCAGAAGCTGTGCCTTAGTCATTCTGAGCAGAAGAAATCCCTTCATCTAGTAGCAGTTGTTTTCCAGGCTTATTTACTTTATGAGACATCACATGCACTTCAGCTTTGGCCAAATGCTTGATTCCCAGTACCATGACTTGCAGTGTGGTTTTCATTTGACTGAACTTTACAAGACTGCAGAAGGATTTGAAAACCAATATGTCAAAAGAGGCCATCTGTCTATGCGTTCTGAAGCCAGGAGGATTGTGAATACTTCATGTTTGTTGCTTCCGCTTATTGCATGAGAATTGACCAGTGTCCTCTATGTCTGCTCACCGTTGGGATATAGTAAGTGTAAAGTAAATTAATTTATCCACCCAGCACTCTGACAATAAAAATGACAATCTTTTATTTTTGCACTGACTCTACATGCAATATTAGCTGTAAGTATACATTGAGGAAAAGTTTATTCTGGAATCTGTTAAATACTTCTTTTGCACACAACCACTATAACAATTCTATGCATTAGGAAACACTAATGTTTCCAAACAAGAACAAAGAAAAAATATTAAGGTACAGTATTTAAGTGGCCCACCATTCACCAATTCCTTAATAAGAATATCACCCTTGCGCTGAAATGAAGAGCATTTGACTTTTTTTTTTTAGAGATTTATTTATTTATTACTATATATACAGTGCTCTGCCTCCATGTACACCTGCAGGCCAGAAGAGGGCATCAAATCACACTACAGATGGTTATGAGCCACCATGTGATTGATTGCAGTTCTTAAGACTACACTTCCCATATCACTGAGATTTTACACACCCCACAAAAACAATGAGAGATTTTAATTGAAAAAGTGGAGGCAGTCAAACCATGTGTTTTCAGTTTATTATCATCTCTAATTTTCTGGCAAAATATTTGAAATTTTATTTACTGTTTGTTTGAGTCAAGAGCCATTTAGCTCATAACACAAACAATATGGGGGACAGGAGAGATTTGTCTTTATTGTTTCTACCCTGTACTATGTGAGCAACAAAATTTCTCTGATATTTTAGACTAGTGTCTTCATTACTATAAATGAAGCTGTGACCTTCCACTTTTGACAAAACCATATCTGTTATATTTATGGAGGGACAAAGAAATAATATAAAATAAAAGTTTCCCAAACTTATACTCTCTGAATGGTCTCTCCATTGCATTGTCTGAGATACCATTGTGTGTTCCACCTCAGTCCTGCCTGACACATGTTAATTAGAAGAAAAATGTCTTTCTAAATGAAAATGTGCCCCTGTGTCTTTAATTTGTGGCATGACTCCTGCATTTATAGAAAGAGTTTGTGGGCATTTAAAGATATGCTACTGTTTGAACTTACTGAGCACTTTCTTTTCTGTCTTCAGCTTCAATATACATTAACAACACTGTGAAAAAGAAATATGAATGGCATCAAGAAATGGAGCACCCGTTCAAGGTCTCACAATAAGGTTAGGGCTTATACACCCATAGAGCAAAGATTTTTAATGTTCAAGTACAGAGGGCTGGTTTCAAATGATCTTAGAAATACGCTGAGACTTTTTATGTGAATAGGACATTCAAAGGCATGCTCATTTTTAAAAATAACAATAAAAGCAGAACGTACCTCTCTATCCCAAGCTAGAACGTCATTATGTATCAAGTATATTATTTGGGCTTGGTACGGAGCATGACATAGTAAATGTTCTGACCGTTGTAGCATATGCATAGATAATATATGGCTCATGCAACTTTCATAACCCTCTCCGCTGATTTTCTTCTAACATCTCTCTAAAGACATTTGTGGTATCATTCTTCATTTATTTTGCATGCTGCTTTCACCCATTGTGGGTAAACATGAATAAAAAATTCTGGAGGTACAGAATAGTTATCTTTGCTGAAGCTGGGTGAGGTTTTAATAAAATATACATGACAACAGTGTCTGGGTATGTATTTGTGAGTCACGCAGCAGTGAAAAAGATCTAGAAATAATTATGATCTTTTTATGATGATGGAGGGATCATCACCTCAGGAGTAAGCAATGTGAGGTAGCATGGACACCGTCTCCTCTTCGCCCTTGAATCGCTTATGTGAGTGCAAATAAGTGACGTGCACACTTCTAATTTAAAAGAAATTATTTAGCATTAGGAATTCGGGGGGGGGAATAAAACCTGAGGATTTGTTTAATTTTGGTGGGAAATTCCTCAACTTAGTTAATGCATGTTACTTACACTGTGGGCAAACAAAAGGTTCCAGAAAGAAAGTCTGGATGTGGTAGCTTTAACAAAGGGATTTTGTCCTCCTCAACTCCTGCGTTTCACAGCTATGCATAAAAAGAAAACTTTCATATGTCAAGAGTTAAATTCTCTGTGGTTGCCTGCATCTGTTTTGTGACATTTTGAAATATGTTAGGCTCATTTACAAAGCATAGAAGTTTCTTCTTTTGCATGTCGAGAGTGTCCCAGGCCAACGCCAAGGTGCTGGCAATTCCTATGTATTTCTTACTGCATCCTGACATAGCAGAAGGGCAGGAGAAAGCAAATACTTTTGTCCTCAGAAAGCAGAGGAGCTGGCCAGGGTGAACCCACTTTTGAACTTCTTTTTTTATGGTAGCATTAATCCATTCATGAATGTAGAGCCCTCATGACCTAACTATCTCTGAAAGGTCATGCTTCCCAGTGCTGCTGCCTTAAGGATTAACTTTGGGAGGGATAAAACCACTCAAATCATGTCAGTAGATTACTCATGCGTTCCACTTACATTTCTTGAATGCGTAAACCTGTGCCAAATACATGCTGTAGTTTTTGACGTCATTAAAAAATGGGATGTTTTCAGTTTGGTGAAAAATGAAAACATCTCAGTATGAGGCCAAACGTATAGCACTTGGGTACCAGGAAGAGCTCCAGCCCCCAGGAGAGGGAAATGAACAATTGTAAACAAAATGAGGACATATATGAATTGCTATATCAATAGTGGTGGCTTTCCTGTGACCAACATTTTTGCCCTATATAAAAGCATACCTTAGTAACTGAGGAAATGAATTTAATTGCAAGGTGATGGGACAAATTAAATCTCTGTTTCAATAACTATCCTTTATTTTCGTTACTGAATTTGGGACAATTTTGGGTTATATCTTATGATATTCTTTTGTATAACATGAAAAAATTAACTTTTATCACGTACAAGGTCCTAAGGAAGGCACATATATGAACTGAGCCTAATTTGTCAGTATTTCTATTTACAAAATGTCAATAGTTTTTATGCTGTTTAAGCAAGAAAGCAGTCAGACACATTACAACTCGTATTATCACCAATCCCATTCTTTCCTTTTTGTTGAAGACATTCCAAATAGTGGTCTCCTTATATACCCTTCTCCCTGTTCCCTGACGTTGTACGACCAAAACTATTACACTTTTGCAATGGATGGATCCAGGCCCGCTCTATGGCTCTATGGAAAAGTACCTGATTTAACAATATCTGTCCTATGGCGTTTGTTTCTTGTTAGACGACAGAATGTATTTAAACGAGTGCATTTGCTTTACGATTAAGCTAATTCTTCTTTTTATTGCTTTGATACTTTGCTACTATGCCCATCAGTTCCAATCACCTGAAACTTTTGGAGAGATAAGTCATCTATAGTAAAGATGCAAATGCTTTACCCATGGCTTTCATAACATCTGATCCTCGCAGAGTGCCTAAATTGAAAATGAGCACACCTGAGTTGTTTTATTGATTCTACATGAATAGTGAATTGTGTCTCTTTACTGGCTCTATTTTTAGCAATCAGGGCAAGCAGCAGGTTAGAGTATGGACATGAAGGTTGAAATGACTTATCTGTAGGTTAGACTCCAGCGCTGCCAGTGTATCTTTACGGTCGTGGGAAATGACTTGCCTCCATGCTCCTGCTTCCATATCCAATGAAGCACGAGGCTTGTATCATTGCACCTGGAATGATAGTTAAATAAATTACAAGCATATAGTAAATGCTGTGAT
Organism: Acomys russatus; assembly: GCF_903995435.1. Lineage (NCBI taxonomy): Eukaryota > Metazoa > Chordata > Mammalia > Rodentia > Muridae > Acomys > Acomys russatus. The sequence continues at coordinate 23,569,039 of NC_067162.1, forward strand.
ATTTATTGTTAATATTCTAATTATTATTCTTATTCATTTTGTACATTTTCTCTTAGCCTCCAAAGAAACTTCCAAAGTAATAATTATCTTCATTGTACATATTTATGGGCCATAGGGACATAATTTAATGCATGTGTGCAGAGAATACTAACCAAGTCAAGGAATTATGTTTTCATATCTCTATCATTACTAAGTCTCGAGCTTTTGAGGACCTTTACTCCAGTCACTCATAAGGCACGTTTGCCACATTCAATAGTCACCTTGCTAAGCTGTGCTAATATGGATTTAGCTGCAGAAACATAAAAATAATACAAACAAACTTTAAGGATGTAATGCCATCTCTGAGCCTTTTTACAGTTAACCTGACCATGAGGTATACTATTTTCTTGGGAGATAAAGCAAGGAATGAACTGGCTGAGACCTCCTATGCACAGAGCTCTCTATCACACAGTGAGGTCAGTGTATACATGGCACTGCACTTTACGGGTCTCTCCTCTGCCTGTTCAGTTCTGATTCCATTCAGAGTGAAAGCCATAGCTTCTTCTGTCATTGGAACCCAAAACAAAATAGACCACAAAAAAAGTAAAATGTAATCACTTTAAGGGATCAAGTCAGGTATAAACAGAAGAGGGAAATAGAAGTAAGCTGCTTGGTCCATTCTATGACTGCAATTCTTGAATTTTTGTAACTTAGTATACTTTTTGTTATTTTTTTAAGCACATGACACCGATGGCAACTAAAATATTAAATTCTATTGCCATCTGCTGCTGCAAAGTGTTTTATAACTTGAGTAGTAATATCTTTATTGTAAGAGTATGCATTCGTATAAGATCAGTTTGAATTAGAGATATTTATAATAGGTGACTGTGACAAAATACGACGGAACACCACCCCCCACTTACCAGGAACTCAGCTACTCATTTTGTTTTTATTTTTTATTTGTTCACTTTACATCTCGATTGCAGCCCTCTCCCTCATCACCTCCTCGTCCTACCCTTCTTTCCTCATGGCCCCTCTCTCCCTCCTCTAGTCCTTAGAAAAGGGGAGCCCTCCTCCCCTAACATCTGACCTCAGCCTATCAAGTCTCATCTGGACTGCCTGTATGCTCTTCTTCTGTGGCCTGGCAAGGTTCTCCCACCAGGGGGAAGTGAACAACATGTGGGGGCCAGAGTCCATGACAAAGATAGTCCTTATTCTTCATATTATGGGACCCACATAGAGACTGTGCTGCCTATTACATCTGAGCAGATGGTTTAGGTCCTCACAATGCATGGTCCTTGGTTGATGCATCAATCTCTGTGGCACCTGTCTCCTCTTCCCAGTATACTTCCCTCCACTGATCTCCTTGTGAAGCTCCTGACCCCTTCATGCCCTTCTTTTCTCAAACTCTTCCATGAGTCCCTGTGCTCCATCCCAAAGTTTGGCTGTGAGTCTCAGCATCTGCTTGGATTCCCTGTTGGGTGGAGTCTTTCAGAGGACCTCTATGGTTTCGGGTTCTCTCTCTTCAACTGCTTCTGCTGTATATTCTATTTGTTTCTCTGAATGAGAATTAAACATTCTCCCTAAGGTCCCCCTTGTTACTTAGTGTCTTTAGGTCTGTGTATTGTAGTGTGGTTATACTGTATTGTGTGGCTAATATCCATTATAAGTGAGTATATACCATGCGTGTCTTTCTGAGTCTGGGCTACCTCACTCAGGATGATATTTTCTAGTTCTTCATTTGCCTGCAAATTTTAAGATTTTCTTGTTTGTAATAGCTGAGTAGCATCCTATTTTGTAAATGTACCAGTTTATTTATCCACTTTTTGGTTTAGGGACATTTGGGTTGCTTCCAGATTCTGGCTATTATGAATAAAGCTGCTATGAACATAGTTGAGCAAATGTCCTTGTTGTATGGTGGAACATCTTTTACATACATGCCCAGGAGTGGTAGAGCTGGGTCTTGAGGTAGAACTATTGCCAATGTTCTGAGAAAGCACCAGATTGATTATTAAAGGTTGTACAAGTTTGCACTCACACCAGCAACGGAGGAGTGGTCCCATTTCTTCACATCCTTGCCAGCATGTGCTGTCACTTGAGTTTTTGATCTTATCCATTCTGATGAGTATAAGATGGAATCCCAGAGTCATTTTGATTTGGATTTTCCTGATGACTAGGGACTTCGAGCATTTCTATATGTGTTCCTAGGTAATTTGATAATCCCCATTGAGAAAGAATTCTCTGCTTAGTTCTGTACTTGATTTTTTAAATTGGATTATTTGGTTTGGTGGTGTTTGCAGTTGACTTTACCAAGTAGGAACTGCAGCAGCTATTTCAGCTCATTCTTCTTAGTGAATTCCAGTTTCATAGCTACTGTGGGTAAATAAAATAAATAAATGCCATTGGTGATATGATTTTTTTTCTCTCAAGTATTTTTACATAATCTAATTTATTTTTATTAAAAGAAAAATCACACAAAGACATTTGATGGTGTTACTAGGCTTGTATGTTGTATTTCTCCTGAAACGAGAGAAAGTGAGAGTAAGAGAGGGGGTAGAGGAGAGTGATTCCATGGAGAAAGGGGAATACTCTTTCTGGTGGGAGTGGAAACTTGGACAATCACTTTGGATTCAATCCGGAGATTTCTTAGAAATTTGGCAGTAGTGCTACCTCAAGACCCAGCTATACCACCCCTAGGCGTATACCTAAAAAATGTTCCACTCTACAACAAGGACATTTGCTTAACTATGTTCATAGCAGCTGTATTCGTAATACCCAGAAACTGGAAACAAGTCAGATGTCCCTAAACCAAAGAATGGGTAAAGAAATGGTGGTACATTTACACAATATAATACTACTCACTTATTATAAACAAGGACATCATGGAATTTTCAGGCAAATAGATTGAACTAGATAATACCATTCTGAGTGATGTAACCCAGACCCATAAAGACACAAGTGATATGTATTTATTTATATTCGGATTTTAGCCATATAGTTCAGGATAACCATACTATGATTCCCACACTGAAAGAAGCTAAGTAACAAGGAGGCCCCAAGGGAGGATGCTTGAATCGCACTTAGAAGAGGAAATAGAATATGCAGCAGAGGCAGTTGAAGAAAGGGTACAGGATAGCAGAGGGAGCACAGAGAGAAAGGAGGGTGGAGATCAGACCTAGAGAGAGTGGAGTGGGAGGACAGAGGGCCTGCAGAGAGAACTTATAACTCCTATCTTGGATATCCTAAGCTTAACTAGAAATGGGAGACTGGGGTTCTCTGAAACAGGCCCAAAGATGAGCTGCAATCTCACCATTTTAGTTATGAAATTATGATGCCAATTTGAACTTTTGACCAAATTAAATTGCATTTGAGACTTTTCACAAATATTTTACATGAGAGAGTTAGAAATAAGTGTACAGATCTTGATGAGGTGGTTTTCTGCCAAGAGATAGAAAATACAATTAGTGTCCCACATATAAGAGCATCCTGAATGGTTACCTAACATTGAGCCCAAATGCATATGCATGTGGGCCATATTGAATGCACTCCGAGGTTTGTATTTACATGTTGATTCATTTATATGTATATGTAATGATGGTTAAAAAAAGAGACGGTTGTGCCAGGCATGGTGGAGCATGCCTTCCTCCCAGCACTGGGAGGCAGAGGCAGGCCAGTCTGGCCTACAAAGTGAGTCCAGGACAGTCAAAGCTACACAGAGAAACTTTGTTTTGAAGAAAAAAAAAAAGAAGAGGCCTTGAATTTGGAAATGAGTGGGGAGGTTAGACATGAGGGAAGTTGAGAGGGATAGGAGTCCGAAGGAAAGATGGCACTACATCTTAGTTGAACAATTAAGTAATGTGTATTCTGATAACTGTTCATTCTTAAGAAAGTGACCCCTTTGATTCAATATTCCTTCAGGCTACAGCCATAATTTTGCATGATCATGTATAGATAAATTGCTCAAAGATGTCCAATTCCCAGTCTTTCCTTCATTGCCCCACTATCTCCATTATACAGTCTGTCTTTTGACCATTTAGTAGCGCCAAAGATTTTCATCTAAAAATGTTCAGTGATTAAATATTTCCTTCTTCCCCTCACAGGGCATCATTTCATAGAATTATTAACATTTTAAAAAGGTTATTTGGTGTCTTGTTATTTATTTATTTATGTGTGTGTGTGTGTGTGTGTACATGCGTGTACCTGTGAGTGCAGATGTCCGTGAATGTCAGAGGTGTAGGATCCTCTGTATAGTTACTGGTGGCCTGACTTATATGGGTGCTGGAAACCAAACTCAGGTGTTCTGCAATAGCTTTCTCAACTGTCAAGCATCTTTTCAGCAGCAATAACACTTTCTTTAAATTTTTTTTTCTTACTTGGCTTCCTAGTATTATTCTTCTCTCTCTCTCCCTCTCTCTCTCTCTCTCTCTCTCTCTCTCTCTCTCTCTCTCTCTCTCTCTCTCTCTCTCTTCTTCATGTTTGCTGACTTTCTCGTTCTATTGCTGGATCCTGTATTCCTAATCATGTTATCTAAGTCATAGAAAGAAGGAAGAATCAGTCATTATATTTATTTTTCTAAATATATTCAGCTCATTACAATTCTTTTTCAGACTCCCTGTGAACACGAAACAGTTTGAAAACGCTGAACTGTGTGCTTGCACATGTGTGTTGTCACATGGCATTGCCCTTAAACATCTCTGTGACTGCTCAGTCTCTCCCTACGCACGTATCTAATTTACACCTCATCCTCACCAAGTGGGAGGTAGACCACTTGTACATGCTCAAATTAAATATACCCTGTGTTATTGTCTTTGTAAATCTCACTGACATTCACACTGTTATTTAGAGCACATACCTTCTTTTTAAAATTAATTTATTTATATTACATCTCAATTGTTATCCCATCCCTTGTATCCTCCCATTCCTCCCTCCCTCCCATTTTCCCCTTACTCCCCTCCTCTAAGACTGTGACTGAGGGGGACTTCCTCCCCCTGGATATGCTCATAGGGTATCAAGTCTCTTCTTGGTAGCCTGCTAACCTTTTTATCCCTAGTTACTCTTTACTTTTCAAATTCAAGGCATCGGCAGTACTGTCCTCCTCCACCCTGAACTCCAAATGATATCATAAATATAGTCCCTTTCCAACATATATAAAACTACAATTGGGTCTTTTATTGTTATCTTTTAGATCACTCATGGGTTCTCCTAATGGCTCTCTAGTACCCTCTCTTTTGCTCCATTCTCCCTCAACTTATCCCATGCAGATTTTACAAGCAGTGCTCTATTTTAATCATAAATAAGACAAGTACCATCACTGTTCAAGCCACTCCTAAGAATCTCCCCACCATTGACAATAAAACACCTCCCCTCACCACAGCTTACCACCTTGCCCTGCGCCTTGTTTGCTGGCTTGTGAGGACTCACTGCTTGCAGTCCCTTTCCCATTCGCACCTCACCATGATTCTTGCTTCCCATTAGCCAAGACAAGCTCATTACTCCTCCAGAGTTAGGAACGACCACTGAGTATTTATATGAATCCAAGATTTTGTCAGTCATATTCAGTATCATTCCTTCCTGAGTCTGTCCCGTAAGAATTCTGTGCACAAAAAGAACATTTTATTATAAAAACAGCTAGGAACAGATTGGTTAAGCATTCAAAAGGGTCACACAGAACTAAAGCAAAGATTTACCAGGCTTTTTGATAGACCACATAAGCAAAATTGTGAGGTGTGGTGAGGGTTGTTTTCTTTTTATCGTGAATAGTATTAGAATTTGTTAGCAGATCCATTTCTACCCCCATTCCTAGCCATGTCGATCAGCAGTGATTGGTACATAATGCCTTCTGATCGTGTGTCTCATTACCTGCTACGTAATGTCTCCTGGTTGTGTGTCTCACTACCTGGTAAGCTGTACAAGAAAAACTGGGTTTGTTTTATCTATTTCCCTCTCTCAACAACATAGGTAAGTATTTGCTGTGTTATTTGCTACCCCGTGGACCGAATACTTGTTTATATGAAAGCTGCTAATCCTCATGTTAGTACCAGAGGGAGATAACGGAACCTTTTCTAAGTACTTTAAGGAAAATGCCAGGATTGTTCCATTGTTACAAAGATACAGACTTATTTACTTGTCAACATATTCAAGCAAATGTAGCAGTGCAGAGACATGCTTTCTTCTATGTCACAAACTAGAAATGTTAGCTTGTACTTTCTATCTGTGGGGTGCCTTGACTAATCACAATGGTTATGACAAAAAAGTCATCGCCACATCTGAGTACTGTCTCAGTAAAGATTCAGAAACTTCCCAGGTGTCTGTGAGAAAAGCTTATTCAAATATTGCAGCAAGAATTCCAATAAATAAATAAACATGCGCGCGTGCACACACACACACACACACACACACACACACACACACATGAATGTACATGTACAAGCATATACACACATGTATATTTGGGGGGGTATGTGATACATACACTACGTCTTTGTAACTCTCTCTTAAATACATAAACAGATCAATTGAGTGGAATATCAACATCACTTCTTTACATGTAGTTTTTTTGACCCATAATTATTTGACTTTCCACACATTGCTATATTTCCATAATTAGAAATGTCTATATAATGTGTGACACTAGAAACTGACTATTTTATATAAGTGAAGTATCTAGCATCAAAAATATGTTCTTGAACGTTAAACTATTCATGTCTCTGTCCATGGCATCTGACTGCCCATGTATTTATCTCCAATGTTATATGATTTAGAGATGCCACCATTTTATTGCATTAAGCTAATAGCAAATATTACCTAGATTAGAAGCTCGAATCCTAAGTGCTATCCAGTTATTAACGTTACCATTATTTAAGCCAAAGGCATTTGATATTACATATTAACTTGGTTTTTTTTTTAAAAAAAAAAAGACACTATAAGTGATGAAAGAGCCTATCTTTGAAAAGAAAATGTTGTATAGATTAATGAAGTTATACGAGAGGCACTTTAGTCTCCTCAGAAGGATATTAAAAGAAAAATACATGTTATTAACTAATTTAGAAACTGCTAAAAGAGAACTTAAATGGTGATCTCTATTTCAAAATGCCTGAGGAGCTCCAGGAATATAAATTTATATCAGGTTATTCCTTATTCGGCAGTCTCTGGCTAGAATAAGGCTACTAGAAAGGCCTCGTGTCCACTCTCAGTGTCCGAGTCAAACACCATAAAGCCCAGACAGTTTTCAGTGAATGGATTTGAAGGGTGACATGTGTCTATCACTAGAGAGGAGTTACCAGTGTATGAGGAAAATGAGCAGTTGAATAGTAAGATTAGGTGAGATTCCTAGGGCACACATTTTACTAACAGATTTGAGAGAAATCTAGTGGTATTTTTTTTTATATTTAAACTAACATATCTGGCATATGAGTAGAATATAAAATTTACATGTATTTTTCAAACAAATCCAGAGACTTAAAAGAACTTTTGCTTTCCTAGTCAGTTGAATGCCTCCGGAGGTTCTTTTTCACTGGCTCCCCTTTGCTATTAGAATAATTCAGTGAGAATGTGTGTGAAAGCCTGCACCAGTAGCTCTTTGATAGTCTACATTAAATAATAATAAATTTATGCCAAAATGGTAGCCGTGGATATTCTACAGACACTTGATTATTCCTCGTTTTTTCAGGGCCAGGTCCAGCCCAAATTTGGGTTGGACAATTTTAATAAGTAAAACATTTGCTCTGTTTTCATCTTGCACCCCTTCCTTTTGCCTTAATTTTGTCTCATGCCATTTCTTTCACCTTTTCTCATGTTTTCTGTGTTCTATCCTTCCTCTTCCTTTCCCTTTCCTCTTTTCTGTGTCTACTTCGATTGTTTAACAAGTCCCTCCTACCTTAGGTTGGGTGTTGAGTACCATAGTTATAATGATGGGTGCGTGAGTGACTAGGCAAGAAGATTCTGCCTTAGAGACCAGAAAGGAGTAATCTATTGTTATCTATTCTAATGCTTGTGATTAGTAGTTTCCAACAATTTACACATATGTAAGATACTTGATAAATATTTGTGCATAAACAGAAAAATTAGCAAAAATTAGTAAAAGCTAATAAAGTAAGAACAAGTTATTGCGTGTTGCTAACATATGTGTATTCTAGGTAATGGTATTACTTGTAGCTTTTACTCACAAATATAAAAATAAATACAAATTGAAATATAGAAACTATATTGGAGAAAATACATAGCATTGTCCCTTGAGGGAAGACCAAAACCATCCATCAAACAATGGGCACCAAATCCTAGGGAAATGGACCAATGAGTAAAGTGATTGCCTTCTGCTCCCTTCCCCAAAACCTGAAAACTGGAATTTGGATTCCCTAGCACTCACACCAGAAGCTGGACAGAGGGTGCATCTGAAACTTCAGAACTAACATGTAAAAGGAAGAAACAGGGAGCTTCCTGAGTAACATTCTAATGGAAACAGTGAGTGCTAGGCTCAGAGAGACACACCTCAGAAGAGATGGGAACAAACAATAGGTGGGTAATGGAATTATCTGTTCAGCAAGGGACTTACTTTATTTCTGGTGTGTCAAGTGCAGAGGATAGGAGTGTGGGAGTAAAGATAAATGAGTTGGGAGAAATAATGGAAACACATGAGAGAGAAAGTGGCTGTCTATACCTCGTAATTCATACTTTCCTTCTCAAATATCTTTTACTTTACCATTCCTTACCATTCTTTGTGGCATGATTCCACAGGGCTATAATTGACCCAGCTATTTTCATCATCCATGGCTTCAGTGATCCTGCACTTACTGAAGGAATGGGGTCAAACTGATTGTTTCAACCTAGGCTATAGATGGAGTGCTATAAGATACTTCATCTGTAAAAATCGATTAAAATTTCCATGTTTAAATACTAAATATGAAATGATGTTCAGTTGTAGGAGAAGGTAGAAAACCAATATTCCACTGATGTGGACAATTACCACAAAGTTAATCATTTTACCTTAATAGTTTGCAGCCTCTGAGAAACACTTAAAGAAATGCTCAACCTCCTTAGTCATCAGAGAAATGCAAATCAAAACGACACTGAGATTCCATCTTACACCCATCAAAATGGCTAAGATCAATAACTCAACTGACACCACATGCTGGTGAGGATGTGGAGAAAGAGGAACACTCCTTCATTGCTGGTGGGAATGCAAACTAGTACAACCACTTTGGAAATCTATCTGGCGCTTTCTCAGAAAAAATGAGAATAGGGCTTCCTCAAGACCCAGCTATTCCAGTCCTTGGAATATACCCAGAAGATGCACTACCACACAACAGGGACATATGCTCAATCATGTTCATAGCTGCCTTATTCATAATAGCCAGAACATGGAAACAGCCTAAGTGTCCCTCAGTAGAAGAATGGATAAAGAAACTGTGGTACATTTGCATGATGGAATACTACTCAGCTATTAAAAACAAGGGATTTCCGAAATTTGTGGACAAATGGATTGAACTAGAAAATATCATAATGAGTGAGTTCACTCAGAAGCAAAAAGAGTTAAATGGTATATACTCACTTATATCGAGACACTAGTCCAAGGGGTACATCCCCATGGAAAACTTTACCTACCAGGAAAGTGGGTCAGAGGGGAGGACATCCTATTGAGACTTTAGGTGTGAGAAGCCTGGGAGAATGAGGAAATAGAAGGATCCAGAGGGTCCTGGAAAACTACAGGTGGGTCTGGGCCCTGAGGTCCTCCTCAAACTATGGCACCAGCCAAGAAAAATATAGGCAGTAAACTTTGAACCCCTACCCCGACTAGCCGATGGACAGGACATTCTCCACCGTTAAGCGGAGAAGGAGATCTGACTTTCACACAAACTCTGGTGCCCTATATTTGACCATGTGCCTTGGATGGGGACGCCTGGTGGCACTCAGAGGAAAGATAATAGGTCACCAAGAAGAGACTCGATACCCTATGAGCATATACAGGGGGAGGAGGTCCCCCTCAGTCACAGTCATAGAGGAGGGGAATGGGGGGGAGCCGGAGGGAGGGAGGAATGGGAGGATAAAAGGGATGGGCTAACAACTGAGATGTAATATGAATAAATTAATAATAAAAAAGGGAAAAATTAAAAAAAATAGTTGGTAGCCTCTAAATGATAAATACAACATGAGTTTTATCAATAAAAAATGAGAATAGTAAATAAGGCTTTATCTTTCTAAATTCTGAAGGCTCTGGAGGAGAAACCATCTCCGTTCTATGCTTCTGAAGGATCCCACACTCTGTTGCTCATACCAACTTTCTCCATCTTCAAAGTCAACAATAATTATTTTTCTAACTTTTTTTCTATAGCCCACTAACCCCAAAACTTCAGCTTTATATGTTCCTTCACTCCTAAGGATTTCTGTAATGAGATTGGTTTGTGACTTATTCAAGATACTCTGAGTATTTCTGTTCTTAAACTGAATAAGTGTATTATCTCTCTCTCTCTCTCTCTCTCTCTCTCTCTCTCTCTCTCTCTCTCTCTCTCTCTCTCTCTCTCTCTCTCTCTCAGTGCTGAGTGTGTGTGTGTGTGTGTGTGTGTATGCGTAAAATTGTGCATGTGGACATATAAAGGCATATATAGAAGTCAGAGCACACATTTTAGGGGTTGTTTCTTATCATCCACCTCATTTTGAGGGAAGGTCAAGGTCTCACCCTAATACTTACTTAGACTATCAAATTCCAGGTTTTCATAAAGAAGCCTGGACCAGTAGCCTGGGAGTAGCATTATACACACCAACCAGGGTCTTCCCGTCAATCATTTACAAATAAAATGCCCCAGAAGCCAGTAATATAGAAGCATTTTCACAACTGAGGTTCTTTCCTCTCAGATGCCTCCAGCTGTGTCATGTTGACAAAGACTAGACAGCATACTGACAAATAATTAAAAATCATCACCCCCGCTTAAGGAAGATGAGGGGCTAGGCACTAGGGAAGTGATGGCAAGGAGATCGGCAGTTCAAGGTTATCCCATGTGACATAGTAAGATCAAGCACTTAAAGAAATGCTCAGCCTCCTTAGTCATCAGAGAAATGCAACTCAAAATGACTCACACCCATCAAAATGGCCAATGGTCAGAACATTCTCCACAGTTGAGTGGAGAGTGGGGTATTACTTTCTCACGTACTCTGGTGCCTCACATTTGACCATGTCCCCTGGAGGGGGAGACCCGGTGGCATTCAGAGGAAGGATAGCAGGTTGCCAAGAAGAGACTTGATCACATTGTATTTTAAGTAATAGAATGACATATGAAATGACTTGAATTGCAAGATTAACAAAAAAATATTTAAAACAATTGTAGCTATCAACATTCTTCAAAGGACACATTGAAAAAAATGCATATTTTGACATCAAATGGGTAAAAATTATGGAAAAGGACCAACAAAAATATAGAACACATGCACATGTCATGTTAGAGAGCTAGCATATTGGAAAAAATTAGTTATAAGTAGAAGATAATTTTTGGTAACCTAAAAATAACCCAAGAAATAAGTGATAAAAGTTGCACATTTTTTCTTTTTGTTAATTTATTTAATCACTTCGCAGACTGATGTAAGCCCTCTCTCTCCTCTGCTCCAGTCCTGTAATAAAATTATGAAGTATCAATCTCTAAAGGGAACTATATGGAGGTGAGAGAGATGGAAGGGGAAAGAAGGGGACAGTGTGGGGGGAAGGGAAGAGGAGAAGAAAGAAAGAAGGATGGAGGGGAAAGAAGGACTGAAGGAAGACAGATAAATACTTACTAAACCAAAAATAAATTGCAAAAGACAAAAGCAAGTGCTTACCTACTAATATTTACCTTGTATATAGATAAGTATTGAGAAGATGAATAGGTTGGAAAAAGTGTTTGCTTTCTATAAGAGATTTGCCTGTCTAATAAAAACAGAAGGAAAGTGAGAACCTAGAAAAATATCACAGGGTGGGAAATAAAAAAGAACTATACTTAGCAAGCCAGCATTAGTCAAAAAATGTAGACTTTAAGCCACAGACTGTACAAGTAAATCAATGAAATATATGAGTAATGATATAACTTCACCAAGATAACTTAGTATATCTATTATATACATGGACACAGCATACAAACGCCTACATAGATTAAGTGATTTATTTAATCATCTTAACATGGATGTAACAGTAATGTAATAAAGTTACAACTCTTCTACAATAAGTAAGAATTTCACATCTCCTTTATACAATGGAATGGTTTATCAAACAGAAAACCTAGGAAGCCCTGGACTTTAAACAATGGAGTCATTGGTCCTAACAAGAATATCATATTTCATCAAAAGCAAAAAAAAAAAAAATTCCATTCTTCTCAAATATGCATGGACCATTCTCCAGGTTAAATAACTTATTATACTACCAAATAAGTCTTGAAATAAAATACAATTTAAGTAGTATCATCATTGATCACAATGAAACTAGAAATCAGTAAAAGGAGCTATGTTAGAAAAATAAGATGCCATGAAAATCACACATTGTAGTATACCCTTGAGCAGCCAATGAATCACAGGGGGAAAGCTGTAATAGTAAACAAATAATACTTTGGAAAAAACAAAAACAGATGGAAATGCAACACATCAAAGCTTTCAGGACTAAAGGAGGCAAAGTCATAGCAATAAATTCTTATATCAAAACAGAAGAAATATCTAAAACAATCTAACATGACATCTCAAAAAGTTAGCAAATGAAGAAAAACTAAACCCTTAGTCAACAAAAGAAATAACAATAATCTTATACATAAATGAATTAACCAATATAAAAACCATAAAAATATCAGTGGAAATAATTATTATTTCATATAGAAGTAACGTTGTTAACCTACATTAGCAAAAAGTGAAGAAAATGTATAAACCAGTACACTTAGAAATGAAAGTGATATTGTAACATAAAATACAAATGCAAAGGATATTTGCTACGAGAATTAGTTACCCCATTGAGACACTGTATCCCTTATTTAGGAATCCTCATTAGGATTATCTTCATAGATTCTAGGAACTTTCTACTTCACTAGGTTTCCACACCATGTCCCAATGACCCCAATTCCACTCTCTCCTGAACTGTCATCCTCTGCCTGTCTTCCCCTGACCAGACCTCAACTTTCATCCCTACCACCTTCAGTCTGTCTATAAAATCTACTCTGTTTCCCGCTTCTAGGGAGGTTAACACATTTGCTCTTGACCTCTCCTTTTTACCTAACCTTTCTGGGTTTATGGATTGTAGCCTGGTTATATCATTACCTGAATGGCTAATAACCACTTATAACCGAATACCTACTATATTTGTCATTCTGTCTCTGGGTTACATCACTCAACATTATTTTTTCTGCATTCATCCAATTGTCTGTAAATTTCATTCTGTCCTTTTTAACAGCTGCATAATATTCTACTGTGTTAATGTACTGTTTTTTTTTTTTGTTTTTTGTTTTTTGTTTTTTTTTTTTAACCATTCTTCTGTTGAGGGACATCTAGGTTGTTGTTTCCAGTTTCTGACTATTATGAATAAAGCCACGATGAACATGGTTTAGGAAGCGCCCTTGTGCTGCGTTGGAACATCCTTTGGGTAAAGTGTTATGGCTGGGTCTTGAGGTAGATTAATTCCCGGCTTTCTGAGGAAACTACATATTGATTCCCATAGTGAAAGGATGAGAAATCAGTTCAGATCACTCCAAGACCAAGTTATCAGAAAAAAGGAGATTTATTTGCCCCAGAGGGACAATGAACAGTGAAAATAGACAAGGGCAGGAGTTAGAAGATGAGGAAGAGAAGAAAGGGAAAAAAGGAGAGTGGCAAAGAGTATTTGTTATGGGGAGAAGACCACAGCAGATTGCCTCTGGATAGAGAGAAGACAGATATGGCCTATAGGAAAATGTCAGTTTATAAAAGTAAAAAGGAAAACCTCATGTTAGGATGAGATGTTTAATTTGAATTGTGCATGTTAATTAAGTCAGCCAAAGAGGACTTTTGATTGCTAGACTTTAATACTTTAATAGGTGTCCCTTGGTATCAGCCTTGGGGGCCTGGAACTGGGCAAATAAGGGAATAGATGGTGAGGACTAGCTTTAGGGATGGAATCTAATGGATTTTAGCAAGGCAGAGGGAATGTGCAAAAGCGCAAGGCCTGGCAGAGCCATGTTTGCCATGCTTGGGCTGGCTAAGATCCCTTCATATAGTGGCTGTCCAGCCTTCCACTCCCACCAGCAATGGAGGAGTGTTTGCCTGTTTCTGCTACCTCACTAGAATGAGCTGTCACTTGTATTAATGATCGTAGTTAGCCATTCTGACAGATATAAGATGGAATCTCAAAGATGTTTTTATTTCAATTTCCCTGATGGATAAGAATGTCCAGTAGCTGTATTCCATTGAGTTGTTGGCCAAAGATGTTTCATGGAAGTCTCCAAATAAGTAAAGCTGTTGCTAAGACAATAGGCTGCTCTCTGCAAATTGACCGCAAGGTTTCATTGCTGAGGACAACATCCACACAGCTCATTAAAATTGGAGCAGTCGAACTGGTGCCCACATGAAGCCTTCAGGCCTACATTCTAGAGTCTTTGATATGGGAAGGTACTCTGCAGGCTACAGGAAGAAAAACATGAATACCAATCCACCCACAAAAGCTTTGACCTACAATCCGCCCTGCCTGCAATATATGTTAGGGCACTGTTGGCACAGAACACATGGGAGTATTCAGTCAATGACCTCAAGAACAAGAGACTTTGGGTAAAACCAAACCCCACCGAGTCTAAAAACCTAGGTACAAATGAATGCTAATTCTCATAGGCCAGTACACTGTCCAGGCTTCTTCAGAGAGGACTGCCTTTAACAGCAGATGGGAATAGATACAGAAACTGACAGCCAGATGTTCTGCAAAGACAAAGTCTGAACTGGAGATCTCCATCATATCCCACCCGTCGGAGCTCAGGAAATGCCGTGGAGGAGCAGGCTGAAAGATTGTCAGAGTCAAAGGGCATGGAGGACCCTAGGAAGTCTAGGCCCTCTGAATTCACTAAGCAAGGTGTGCTGTCTGAGCTCAAAGAGACTGAAGCAGCAAGAACAGGGCCAACAGGGCTCTTCCACCAGGTCCTCTGCATAGATGTAATAGCTTAGTATTTTTATGGGACTCATCAGTGTGAGAATGAGTGGGTCTCTGAAAATTGTGTCTGCTCTTGGGACTCATATCTGCCTGTCAGGTGGCCATGTCCATCTTTGATATGATAGTGTTTCTTTCATCTTACATTTTATTTTGTCAGATTTAGTTGTTATATTTTAGCAGTCTGTTCTCCTCTGGTGAATGAAAAGAAGGAGTGGATCAGAAAGGGGGAACAGGTAGAGAGGATTGGTAGATCATGAGGATATATTGTATGAAAAACTATTTTCAATACAAAAAATGCAGAGTACCATTCTTTATTAGCAAGGCATGTGATACGAATATGAAGTATAAAGAAGAGTGTTTCTATACAAACAATACTTAACAGAATTGAACCACGAAGAAATAGCAGAAGCTAAATGGACAAAGAACAAAGGACATATTTAAGAAACCCTGAATACATATTTTATACATTTATTTACTTATTCACTTTACATCCTGAACACAACCCCTTCCATCCTCCACTCCTGATCCCACCCTCTTCCTCTTTTCCCTCCCTATTCTTCTCAGAAAAGGGGAGCCTCTCATATCAACCCACCCCAGGACATCAAATCAAATCAGGACTGAGTGCATCCTCTTTCACTGAGGCCAAGGAAGTCAGTCCCACTAGGGGGAAGTGATACAAAAGCAGGCAACAGAGTGTTTTCAGAAGAATTCTGCCAACCTTTCAAGAGCTAACAGCAGTCTTTCTAAAATTTTTGTAACTAGTAACAGACAGATTTTCCAAATAAACATTTTAATGTCAAGACCACAGGAATATACGACATTCAAGAACAATCTCCATAGATGAGAGGACATCCTATTGGGACTCTAGGTGAGAGAAGTATGGGAGAATGGGGAAATAGAAGGATCCAGAGGGTCCTAGAAACCTTCAAGAACATTAATGGGCAGATCTGGGCTCAGGGGTTCTGCTCAAACTATAGCACCAACCAAGGACAATATGTGCAGTGAACATCGAATCCCTACCCAGATATAGCCAATGGACAGGACATTCTCCACAGTTGAGTGGAGAGTGGGGAATGACTGTTACACAAACTTTGGTGCCCCATATTTGACCATGTCCCCTTGATGGGGAGGCCCCTTGATGGAGACTCAGAGGAAGGATAGTAGACAACCAAGATGAGCCTATGATCATATAGAGGGGGAGGAGGTCTTCCTCAGTCACAGACATAGGGCAGGGGAATAGGGTAAAAGCAGGATGGAGGGAGGAATGGGAGGTTACAAGGGATGGGATAACAATTGAGATGCAATCTGAATAAATTAAGTAAATAAAAAAGAATATACTCCATTCAAGACAACTTGCTTATACCATGGCACTGCACAATCAAGCAACCAAGCAATTCTAATGGAGAATAAAGTATATGCCATCCTTAGATCAGTCAGTCAAATTGTCTTAAAGCTGTAGGCAACTCTAGTTTTGTGGTGTGAGAAACATTCAGCTCAATGTTACTGAGAGTATCCCCAAAGTACCTCAGCCCCTTGAATAAATAATATGATAAATGTGTTAATTAGGTATATTTCACCATTTCATTTTGTATTAATATGTCAAATTATTCCATTTTTCCCAATACAGACGCACAGTTGCTTTGCCAATTTGAAATGGCACACTTCATTAAAATGGCTCCCAGACCATCCTGGAAGCGGAGTCAGGAACCGTAAAACCCACAGGCCATGGTAGAAGGCTACAAAGAATCATTTTCTTCAGATGCAACAAAGCAGCTTCACATGGGAACTCATGTGACATAATGCAGAGGACTGAAGCTAACTCAGTCCAGACAAAATGGCAGCATGAATGAAGGAAAGTAGACAGGTAACGCCAACCAAGCAGAGGAGCTCCCAGCAATTGCTAGTTTCTGTGACAGGAAGAGCCAATTTCCTTTAAAAGTATGACCTCTGGTCTGGGCTGTGGTGGTACACGCCTTTAATTCCAGCATTCCGGAGGCAGAAGCCTGTGCATCTCTGAGAGTTCGAGGTCAGCCTGGTTTACCAAGTGAGTCCAGGACAGTCAAGGCTACACAGAGACACCCTGTCTTGGAACCACGCCCCCCCAAAGGTAAGGCCTCTGGTAGCTAGACTTCTGTCAGTGCTGACTTTTTGAGACAATAACATCTTTGAAAAGTGGCTAGTATAAGCAAAAAGCTAAATTTTTAAATTTATATTTATTTTAATAAATTTAAATCTAAGTAAGCACATATGGCAAATGGCTCTCATAATCATCAATGTAGTAGAAGTGTGTAAAATAACTGATTATATTAGAAGGCTCAGTCACAACCATTTTGTTACAACATCTGGTCTTTGACAATGATGCTATGAAGTCTTCAGTGAGAAAGTATCCTCCTTTGGTTTTGTTTGTTTTGTTTTTGTGATATCTAAGACAGTACTTCGAGTGGTGACTGAGAATAAATTCTTAGTCTGTAGTCTTTAGTAAGTTAATTTTATGTGTATACAAGAAATAGTACTCTATTTTAATCTCTCAGAGGACTTAAAAATGACATTTACATTTTATGATATTTACATTTTAAAAGTTATTGGACAACTTCTAAATACAAGAATCAAGGCGTGTTATTGAACTGTAAATATAAATAAAATATGGTCTTCTGCCTCAAGCTTATGATTTAGCTTAATATTGCCTATGACAATTCCTTTAATATTTATAAAGTGCTCAGAAAAAACAAGTATCACTAGATTTCCATTATTTGCTTACTGTAATGGCTCCTGTACTAAAGGTCAGGCTTCCAACAATGGATGGTATTAAAAAAGAAACAAACCAGAACATAGACGTTCATGTTGAGAAAAGCTGAGTGATCTAAGATCACAGATCTCTCAGGAAGTGGTTCTTACATGACAAGATCATAGGTGACTTCCCTAATGACTCAAAGCGGTTAGTAACAAATGACCTCTAGTCTCTGCTTTAAGGATTATGAAGTGTGGTCAGAATGTCATGACTCACACTTAAGGTCTGAAATCTAGTCTGCAGATTGTGGAAAGTCGGGAATATCTGAAGAGAAAAAAAGAAGAAATTGAACTTGTCTGAAGGAAATGCTGTTTGTAGATGAGATTAGATCATTACCAGGGAAGAAATTAATGATAATCAAGGACTATTGCTTTATGTGAAATAAATGAGCATGAGAAAAAATATAGTATAGTTCTACAGGCTGAGGATAATGATTTCTTCATTCTAATGGCTATGATATTCATGTTTAAGACAAATAATCCTACTAAATAGAGGCGGGGAACATTAGAGAGGTTATGCATATGACATTCATTTTAGTGGACTTGAATTTATCCAAAGAAGAAATAACAGATTTAACATCTGATTTTAATTATGTACTCCATGTCAAAATGTTTTGTGTGTTTCTACTGTAATGATTACTCGATTTCTTCCCAACTTTAATAATTCATGAAAATGGAGGCCTGAGTAACCAAGTGTTCAGTCCCTGGCCCAGGGTTAAATTGTTCTCAAGTGAGGCCAGCATTTTTTTTTAAAAATTCATTTATTTATTATATATACAGTGTTCTCCCTGCATGTATACCTGCACATCAGAAGGGGTTTACATTATACATGGTTGTAAGGCACCATGTGGTTGCTGGGACTTGAACTGTGGACTCACAGAAGAACAAATAGTGCTCGTAACCACTGAGCCATCTCTCCAGCCCCCAGTATTCTTTTTTTGTAGTTTTTTCTTTACAATATTTCAAAAGCTATTTTCATTTTTAAAAAGTGAACAGGAAACAAGCTATTTATAAACAAAGCTTTAAGTATCAGTTTTGGACATAGATCTAGTAATTTTTCTTTGTAATTACTAGGTACTCAGTAATTTTTAAAAGTGCAATCCCTTTGTCTGTGATTGTGCCTGCAATGAGACGTCAACTCAGCATAAGATATGTTCTCAATCGTCTTCTGGAAAGTGGTGATGAGCTTCCATCCACTGGTTAGCTCCACCCAGAGTTAGCTCAGTGCAGTCACTACAGTTGACCTTCACATCCCTGGATTGAGATGTTCTTATCTATTGCTAATTTTGAAGATAACCTTAAAGTGTTAAATTCTTCCTACCTCAGAATTCCGCGTTATGCTATGTTGGGCTTTTTAAAAGCTTCTTTCTTGTACGCACCTTCTGTCTATCCTAGACATGTTCCCTGCTTGCCTCTGCTGCTTATCTAGGTCTGAGCTCAGCAAATAGACTCTCTTCTTTTCTCCATTTCATTCTGAAGCCAATTGGTGTAGTATCAAAAAACAGAATAAATTCCCAGGGATCAGTAAGAATTTATATAATGGATAAATTTATTTTAGTAATACCTGTCTCCCTATACTACTTTGCAGTTGTCGTAAAAGCAGATTGAGATATTTAAGCAATAGCTTACTGCTGTATAACAATAAAAGTACTTGTAAAAATGGCCGACGGCAGAATTTTCCCGTGGACTGTGGTTTGACCCCTGAATACCACTACGCTATGCGGAGAAAATCTTTTCAAGAAATTAGAATAATTAAATTTGTTTTCTGATCTCTTTTTGGACAGGTATCTGAGGTCCTTGAAAATGTTTTCATGTCATGACCACAAGGTTAGTGATGTGCACAAATTTATATTTAAGAGAAATCCATAAAGACAGAACACATATAAGAAGCAAGGTTTGTGTCAATGGCATGTACTTCATCTCTTACCAATATGATTATTTCTTTAGATATTTTTGAAGAATTGTACTGTTCTTTTAAAGTAATTTTTGGGATTATTCATACATCTTTCTCTTTTGGCCTCAAAGTAGCTGAAAAAAAATAATAAAATCTATGAATCAGGTAAATAGAGGAGGTTAGAAGAAGTGAAGATTCAATTCCCTGTACTTGGAAATGAAAAAAAGAAAGGAGAAAAGGGTCATGGGGAGGTGTTGATGCCTGGTGATAGATAATGATGTGCTACTGTGTTCTGGAGCAGTTAATTTGTCTGAATCCCTTTTCAACTATTTATATTCTCCAACTTTAGAGAAAATAGAGGTATAGATGCACTACCCACTGAGTTAAATAGTACTTGCTGTTATTTCTTATAATCTGACCTCTATCAAGATTGACAGGGGGTTGTTCACTTTGCTTCAACAAATCTTCAAAAGCCAAAACTGTGCTCCCTTTCTTGAGCCCCCTGTGACACATGAACATCTGTAATCATCAGCATTCAACGCCGTCATTATCCCAGCTAAAAGTATGATTCTCTTGTGACTAATCCCTCACTAGAGGGACTCTCAAGAAAGTTTCAATCTAATGTGAGTATGGCTAAATGAGTTTCTGGAATGGAAAGAAGCAACAATTTAGAGTTTGATGAATTCTTCTTCCTTTAGGGCTTTCTGTAACAGCATGTAAGGTCAGTGGGTCAACCCATCATTAAGGGGAAAGAACATCTATCAAAGTATGAGACAGAATAAATTCTGATGATAAAACGATGAGCCAAATTGGCATTAGTGTACTCTCTTAGAACTTGGGGGGACAATAAAAAAAATGAAGATGCATAATTTTAGAATTAAGAATATGGATCGTTTCTGGTTCTTTATTATTTAATTTTAACTCCTTTCATTGGTTGATAATCAGGAAATTTTTAAAAGAAGGAGTACTTAATTTGGTACATGAATAATGAGTAGAAAAAAAAAAACCAAAGTAGGATCATAAATACACTCTTCCGAAGCAACAGCATGGGTCATTTTCTTGAGATGGGGAGAGAGAGAGAGAGAGACAAAAGAACGTATAAGAACACTGGCAGATACAGTCACAAACGGGATATTTCATTTGAGGTGAAATGATGAAGCAGCAAAGGGTGACAGGTGCACATCACATGACACTGTGTAAGTAGTTCTATCATTTGTAAAATCAACATCCCTGAATTGTTCTGAACATAAGAACTGTATGGCCAGTGTTGCTTCACTGAATGATAACTGACTTTTCAGACAAATGAGCGAGAAGATGCAAAAGCAAGATAAACAGCTTAAGAGCTACTGACTCAAGTGAGTCCGGTCCGCCTGCATATTTATTTATTTAATTCTTTTCCTATTGGTGGAAGATAATATATAGATGACGATTTTTAAGAAATGGTGTGTGAGTTAGGCTGAATGTTAATAGCTGCTTTACTCCTGAGCCTGAGTAGTTCTCTTCTCTAGACAGTTCATGCTCCCTTCTGGAGCTAGGAGAAAGACAGTACAGAGTCAGGATTTTAAGAAAGGTATTTCCATGTCACTTCTTCACCAGTTACCACGCAAGAGTTTTTGTGCAGAAGGGGATTCAGTTATACTTAATACGTTCACAATGGTGTTAGTTCAATTTTATTATCATCTTTGAAATAGTGTGTGTGTGTGTGTGTGTGTGTGTGTTCTGGGGTTTTGTGTGTGGGGGGTGTGTGTGGGGGTGTATGTGGTCTGGGTTTTGTGTGTGTGTATGTGTATGTCTGTATGTGTGTATGTGCATATGTGGTCTGGGTTTTGTGTGTGTGTGTGTAAGAGAGAGAGAGAGAGAGAAAGAGAGAGAGAGAGAGAGAGAGAGAGAGAGAGAGAGAGAGAGAGAGAGAGAGAGAGAGAGAGAGAGAGAGAGACACGGGCATATATGCCTTAGCACAAGTGAACAAGAGTACGATTTGTGAAATAAAGGTCTTTCCTTCTATCATGTTTGACATGAGGGTTGAACAGAAGTCACCAAGGCTTGGTGGCAAATGCCTTTACACAAGCCATCTTGCTAGATCTTCATTATTATCTTGCAAGGACTTTTCTGAGCAGGGCAACAGAAAATCTGTTATCAAAACCTCCAATGGCAAAAAACACAAATAAACATATGTAAGTCCTTCCCTTTAGACTATTTCTGGGCTCTTACAATTTGAACAATGTGATTTGTTCACATTATCTAAATATAAAGTTATGTCTATTCTCTTCCACTATTTTAGGACTACCGTAAACAAACTACCATATGTACAACATAAGACAGAACTATATCTGGAAAAGTCTGTCTGTATGAAAAAATTCTCTAGTCTTTTTGATTTTCAATTGCAACATGACAAGTAACGTTCTCCAGAAATGGATGATGAGAGTAAGATTTTGTGAAAGACATGTGGTAGGAATCAAGACCTTTAAAAGGAATTTCAGAAACCCAGCAGAACTGGTAAAAGAGAGAAATCAAAATGTGAATCAATATTGGCAATACTTTGAGGAACTCAGTCACTGAGTTCATCACTTTAAACTATCTCGTAGTTTATAGAAGCTGATGAGCAGGTAAGTCATGCATGACTATCCCAACATAATGGCACTCTGTGCCTTTCTAGACCTAGACAATGTGTTCATTCATCAACATTCTCAGAGTTTTATATGGCATCTAACAGTGGTAGGAACTAAGTAGGACTTTATAATGCATGTTGAATTAAAGGGCTTCGATAAAGTAGCTGCATTCCTAGGTATTGCTTCTGGGTACTGTGGGACCCTGCTGTAAGATCAAAGTCAGGCATTGGCTGATAGCTTCTGAGCTCCGTGAAGAATGACAGACTCCGTTTCTCAGCTGCGTTCCTTCCTTTCCCCTTGATCTGGAGAAAGCGCAGACCCTCAAAAGGAGTGTCACAAGCTCTTGGAATATTACAAGCCTAGCCCTTCTCTGAAAAGATGCCCAATCAGCAAGCACCTGGGATTTCCAGGAAACACCCACTGTATGATAATATAACATGTCTTTGTGTCTTGGCTTTAGGCCAATGATCTTTAACCATACCTGGAGTTCTTTCCCCACCCACAGAATAAAAAAAATACTGTTTTCCACTTCTTAAGCTAGGGCTGTACTACTACGTGTAGATAAAGTGTCTCTGGTACCCCTAACCCCAGTGAATCAAATACGTTCACCCTCAAAATCCCTTCTCATGGCCCAAGGTTTATAAGTCCCTGTTTCACATGAAATAAATGAGCCAGCATCATCTGTCTCATCAAAGATCATCTGATACTCATCGTTTATTCTGAGAAAAGAAGGAATCCCCTTATCCCTGAAGAAATTATCACTGGACCCTTGGAGCTTGGCTGCCGGTCACAGCCATGTGCTCTGCTGGCTACCTCTACCTTTCACCATTCATCTGTGTGCCAGCAAAGATCATCTGTAGAGAGCAAGTGGCTGGTTGTTCCTGAAACAGCCATTGCATCCACTCGGACCAAACTGGGCTCCTGCCTCTGCCTCTCTGTTTTGGAACTCTGATAAGGCTCCTGTTACAGGCTGTTCCTGGAGCAGCCACTCATTTGTCTGACTAACACTGGGACTTCCTTGCCCCCTGGCTCAGGTTTCAGAACCCTGAGCTCCTTGGACCCCTCCTTTCCACCCCAGGATAGCACCAGACAGTGTCAGGTGCCTACCAGATGCTGAATGACAAGTTACATGATACAGTCTTAGTTAGGCAGAAACATGTATAGGCTGGAGTGTTACACACACACACACACACACACACAGAGAGAGAGAGAGAGAGAGAGAGAGAGAGAGAGAGAGAGAGAGAGAGAGAGAGAGAAAGAGAGAGATCTACTTAAAAGTTTTTAAGGTAAACAATAAACAAATGCAAACAGAACACAAAACTTCTTGTTCTAAATTTGTGCTTTCTTTCACTCTTCACTAATGCTGACTTGTTAGGGGACTGCGAGAGAATGGGCAGGAAGGTAGAAAGCAGAAGCAGATGCCGACATCATCAAAGGGTCACTCTTCTGAGTGTATAGGCTATCACAAACATTAAAAAGAAATAGCCTTATGAACAAATACCTTGATTTAGCTTTTGATAGGATGTAGATGGAGCATGATACTGTTCACCAACAGAAGGTGTCATATAGAACCTGAAAAACAAAAAAACAAGGGGCAATGAGTTAAACTGAGAAAAAAAAAAGTGTGTGTGTGCGTGTGTGTATGTGTGTGTGTGTGTGTGTGTGTTACAGTTGAGTATTGATAAAGGAGTGAAGTAGCAGTGGGGTTTGGAATTGGGCGCTTTTCTGCTGTTTCCATTTGATGTATGTCAGGAAAGCATTGAGGGTATCTTATGATGAACACAGTTCTGTGGTCAATGGGATGTGAAAGGATTCGGCATTTGATAAAGCAAATTCTGAAATTGCCTCCACTCATGTTATCATTCACTGCTGAGGACTTCAGTCTTATCTTGCCTAAAACATAAAAGAAAGCTAATTCACTTTAAAAGCAGCATTCTAGTTGTCCCTCTGCAGTCCACTCAGGAGCTAATGTATTTAAAGAGCTTTTATCATGGAGCCAGCTTATTTCTTCCCTTCCTCGTGCTAAGTAAATTTCAGTGAATTAAATGACAAAAAGCCATCTGCTTTCTATAAATAAGCTCTTCTAATACCTGGCAAACCTTAAAAGTCAAATTGACAATGCATCATGGGATGATCAATGGTCCAGATTGTATAATCCATCTTCTGCTGAGAAGTATGGGTTTCATTATGGTCAACATTAAGCGGCATGTCCACATTTATAATTTGGAGGTGAATGTCTTACAGGAAATTCACTCTTATGCTAATAGTCATTGTCCATGCCATTCTGTCAGGACTTACCTTCCTGTGCTATAAGGCTGAGACAATCTTAGTTAGTCTTAGTGGTCATCTCAGGTGAATTTTCTCTATGAAAGGTGTTCTAATTATGGTAAATGGTTGATTCTGTGATATTAATTCATTGTCTCATAAAATTCACTAGAAACATATAAGTATAAAAATTTAATATTATAAAAATTTGAATATATTGTTTACATTTATTCTTCACAGTAATAGCATAGTGGTAAATACCATCACCTTCTTTATTAATGGTATGCATATAATTAGACAGAGTTGCTTTATGGTTTTCCAAGGACATACAGCAAGTCTGGAGTCAGTGTCACTTGAAACCTAAATCTTCTTTGTTATGCACTATGCTATAAACATGAAAGAATGTAAGTTCTCTAGTATACATTATATATTTGTATAAACTTGTATTCAACAAAAATCTAAGGCTATTTTAAAGGAAGTGACAATTTCTTCTTTTTATCCTTTTAAGATTGGCTTACAGTAAATAAGTAATAAACTTTTCTGAGACCACATCTCATTATTATAAAGGAAATGGTTAATATCATAGTCTTTTGATAGGATTTATAGATCATTTCATGTTCAGTTTTTTCACGTCATGTTTCACACATAAGAAGTGTGTGATGAAATATAAAGTGAAAGAGGGAGGCTGAGAATATGTTTCAGCTAATTCAGTTTTTTGGTAACTTGGTTATTTAAGAGAACTGAGGCATTTAAAAAATTTATTATAATTTATTTGCATTATATCCTGATTGTTATTCCCTCACTCATATCGTCCCATTCTCACCCTCCCTCTGTTGTGGACAGTCTTTCTCTGCTTCACACACAAATTTTTCCTTCACTGTTTGTTTAAAAAATATTTCTTGACCTCCTAGTTAGTGAAAAATAAAAGGATCTAGACAAGAGGTGTGAGAGAACACAGAAATGGCCAAGCTCTTCTACGTGTAACAATTACCTGTGATCTTTCATTGGCTAGCTCTAATTTCTAATGTGTTAATTGGATTTTGTACATAGTAAGAATGTGAAATAAATCTCCTCATTCTGCAGAGCAGTGAAGTTTTCATTGTTTAGATTTTCTGCCATTTTGCTTAGGCTTATTCCAAAATCTTTTGTTATCTTTGATTTTATTTTAAATCACAGTGTGTGCATAATCCTTTTTAAATGTGTTTGTTTTTATTTATAGTGTGGCTACTTTTTTTGTTAGTTAATTTTATACTCTACCGCTTTGTTGATATTGGTAATTTTCTTACAGTCAACATTAACTGCTAGAATTTTAGAGCTCTCTTATCATCTGCAAATAGGGATAATGCAAACTCTTCCTATTTGATTCTGTTTAACCTCTTTTTCTTTCATTGTTGCATTGTTAATGGCTCCAGGACTATATTGAAAATTAGTGGAATAGTAGGCATTCTTGTCTTATTCCTGATTTTAGGGGGATTGTATTGAGTTTTTCTCCATTTAGGATGATGTTGACTATGAGTTTTTCATATTAAAGCCTTTATTGGTGTTGAGTTATGTTCCCCACCGTCCTACTTTTTCTAGAACTTTAATCTTGGAAAAAGAAAATCTCTTAGATTCATTGTTTTATTTTTTGCATTGTGCTTTTGTACTTCTGTTTCTACTTTATTGATTTCTGCTATAGTTTTTATTTTTCTTGCCATTTACTAGGTTTATGTTTTGTTGTATAGTGTTTTCATTTTCATTTAATTTCAGGAATATTTTAATCTGCTTCTTGATTTCTTCTTTGAGCCAGTCTTCCTTCAGTAAAGAGTTGTGAAAGACGCTAGAAAATGCAATGACACCTGTGTTCATGAATAAAAAAAATTACATTGAGAAAATGACCATACTACCCAAAAAGATCACCTGTGATCTTTCATTGACTAGCTCTGATTTCTAATGTGTTAATTGGATTTTGTACATAGTAAGAACGTGATATAAATCTCCTCATTCTGCAGAGCAGTGAAGTTTTCATTGTTTAGATTTCTGCCACTTTGCTTAGGTTTATTCCAAAAAAAATCCACAAATTTGATGTAATACCAGTCAAAATAATCACAATGTCCTTCAGAGAAATAGAAAAACAAATCCTATAATTCATATGGAACCAGGAAACCCCTCAGATAAACAAAATAAAAAGAATACTGGGGGAATTGCTATTCCAGACTTCAAAATATATTATAAAGTTATAATAATAAATACAATATAATACTAGAACCCAATCATATGGGCCATACAGTGGAATAAATCAACGATCTAAACTTAGCACGGTATGACGCTGCACACCTATAACCACAGAACTTGGCAAGGCAGAAGCAAACAGACCTCGGTGAATTTGAGGCAAACCTAGTCTGCAAATGGAGTCCTGAATAGCCAAGGCTACACAGAAAAACAAAGAAACAAACAAATCCAAATTTGAGTACTTGTAATCACAGCTCTCTATATTTAACAAAGAGGTAAAAACACACAGATGAACTAAAAGCATCTTCAACAGATGGTATTAGGAAAACTATATATCCACGTGCAAAAAAGTACAGTTAGACCTGTATCTATCACCTTCCCAAGAATTGGTTCCACAGACATCAATGATCTCAAGTTGATGCTGAATAAGCCAAAATTCTTAGAAAACATAGTACCCTTGTAGATACTGGTTAGGAAAGGACTTTTAGAATATAACTCCATTTACCTAAGAATTTTGGCTTGGTTTAGGTTCATAAAAGCAAAAATAATTCTGTGTAATTAAGAACAGTCAATCATGTAAAAATCACATAGTGAAAGAGAATCTTTGCTATCAATATTTCTGACAGAGGTCTGATACCCAGAATATACAAAAAGTAATAAAAACAAAACAAAAATCAAACAAAAGCAAAAACAACAACAAAAAAACCTCTCTACAAAAAATCAGGGAAACAAATGAACCCAAATAATGGATCAAGGTTCTAAATCAAGAGTCTTCCATAGAAAATATAAAAATGTCTAAGTAATTCATCAGAAAGTATTCATTGTACATAGCAAGGAAATGAAAATTAAAATGACTTTGAGATTTTTATCTTACGCTAGTCAGAATGGCTTCGATGAACGGAACAATGTACAATAAATGCTGGGGAAGTGGTGGGGGAAGAGGGACTCTCCTTCACTGGTGATGGGGATGCGAATGAGTGTAGTCACTGTGGAAACAAGTTACTTTGGAGAATCCTCCAGAAATAAAAAATAATCTACCATGTGACCAAGCTATACAATTCCTTGGTATAGAATCAAAAGACTGAATATCTTGAACATCTTACAGTGCAGAGTCTAGTTCAGCAATGTTTCTCAGTGCTCTCTTCACAAAAGCCAGGAAATAGAAGCAATCTAAATGTCCTTTAACTGATGAGTGGACAATAAAAGCAGGGTACACATACACTATGAAATACTGTTCAGCTTAAAGAATATTGAAATAATGAAGTTTGTCGCAAGTGGATAGATCTATGAAAGATTATATTGAGAAAAATAACAGAGACCCAGAAAGGCAAATGTCATATGTTTTCTCTCAGGTGTAGTTTCTAGCTCTAATCTTTAGATACTGGTAGCTTTGCTCATCATCAAAGAAGCTCCTCGTTACCACAAATATGAACCACCACAGAAAACCACAAGTAGACATAATTCAGAAATCATCTGCTGTGAAGAGCTCAGTTCCATTGAAGCTGTGGGGAAAAAGGGGCCCTCATTCACTGTTGATGGGAACGCAAACCAGCATGGTTATTCTGAAAATAAGTTCCTTTGGAGAATCCATCGACTACATAGGATCATAGTTCCAGCTTCTGGAGTTTAGAGAAGCTCTCAGAAGACAGAAAAAAGGATTGTAGGAGCCAGAATCCTAAGAAGTCTGTGAAACTCCTTCCCCTAAAGCGGCTGCACAGACAAGACTGGAACAATGACAATACCAATAGACATGTGGGTTGGGAGAGGGTGAAATTCTTAGAGTCCTGACACTAGAGGAAGAACTAGAGGCAATTAATGGCTGCTGAGAGAATCAGACCCTCCCAGGGAAGAAGCCCTGATTAGTTATACAACATGGTCATTCTTGAAACAAACAACAAGATTAGATATAATAGATTTTATCCATATCATTATGCACACATATACATAATATATGTATTTGGGTAACAATAATAACTAAGGGGAAAAAACTAAAAACTTGAATGTTGGCGAGTATGGTAGGGGTTGGAGAGAAGAGACCTAGGAGTGACTGGAGGAAAAAAGTTAAATGGGGTAAGTGATATATATTTGTTTTAATATATATGTGTGAATGTGGGTGTGTATGTATGTGTGTGTGTGATATACTAATATGTATAATATATTAATATTCTCGGACAACTTGCTATAAGAACTATTAATCTCACATTATCTGGGAATTTTCTTTATTTTCTATCTTCGGTCCATGATGACACCACTCCATGCACTTTCTTGAAATCTTAATATACTTATAGCTTTTAAGCACAAAAAGAGAATAAGGCTGTCAGTATCCTGACTTGAAGTTTAGAAAATAAGATGTTTTCTTCTGGAATAAATCAGCTGGAAAATCTGTAAGATGAATGAATCTAGACGACTAATGAAGAGAAGCAATTAAGGCGCTTTTCTCTGATCAGAACTCACACCCATTAGCGAGGCTTGGAATATTCAGAAGGCCAGAATAATGCTTAATAGGAGATACAGGAAAACTATTTCAATCATAAAACACTGGGCAGGGAGAACAAACCTTGTGTGTACCCAAGGAAGACACAATGGGTTTGCCACTTTGTGCAAAGGGTACTCCTGATTTATTGTTTCTAGTCTTTAATGTATAATTCACTTCCACACTGCATAGCAAATGGCTATATATTAAGAAGGTCAATCAATAAAAAGAAGAAAAATATTGACCTATGTTGAATGCAGGGGCAAAGAAGAGCAATAAAATAAATGTTGGGGTTCAAACATTGAATAGATGGCTATTAATTTTAATGACATTTCCTTCAAGAGATAGTGTGGAATTAGATCAAAAACAGTTCTTTTTTTTTCTACAGTACATTATGTACAACCTGCACACACTCACACACATACACACACACATGTTCACATATGCATACACTATACAACCAGACCTTTGACTTATATTAATGCACAGTGGATTGATAAGGGAAAAAAATGAAGCAATTTCCACAAGAAAAGAAACAAATTATACAGAGCTGACATATTTTGTTTTCTCCTATAATTTTTAAATGATCTATAGGAACCCAGAACCCTATGCCATCATAGTGGGAAGTCTGGAGGAAAATTTAATTTGAATTAAAAAAAATATTCTCTGTGGAGCAATTTTAACAAAGGGATAAAGGAAGACTCAGGAGATAGCATAATGAGAAATAGTAATAACCCTTCCAGCAATCATGGCTCGATGGGTGGACATAATCTGAGATTAGAAGAGCCACCAGGGAGCTGCAAAGTTACAGGACTGCTTGATGAAATAATTTAATACCTACCAGCTCCAATAAATAGAGCGTACAAAGAATTCGTGGTGACCTAGCAGTCCTGTTAACCTGGAGCTCTAGGGAACGTGCCCTAGGCAGTAACAGATCTCACAAATCATCCCCCATCCCGGCCCAAGAGTCCCACTGGATTCTTTATTCCTCTTACCATTTGATTCAGCTTTAGCCAAGTGCAGACTTTGAAGAAATTCCCCATGCAATTATCTAGAAATTCTGGAGAGTTATATATTTATTTTTTAAGAAAAAAACTGATAGCACTTAAAACTAAAAATAAATTAAGCTATACAAATACTACTGTAGCTATCAACACCTTGAATTTGCAATAGTATGTCTGGAGATCCACATCTTTTAAAATCAGCTGATCCTCAAAGCAAGCCCTGGATATTATGTTGCAGAGTGGACAGTCATAACAATAATATTTGTAATTTAATGAAAGCCAAGGATGCATCCTATGAGGAATTGAAGAGTTGAGGTTTTCACAGAGGATGCTACACTCTCAAAGCACAGCTACCTTAATGTAGATGAAGGATTGTGAAACATCTGATTTGGGCTAATGCTCTACATTCACTGTATTGTCTTGAGGACTGTATAAAGGTTGACTTTTTATTTGCTTCAAACCAAACACCTATCTAACTCCATTTTCCCCATTCAACCAATCTTAAAGACTAGAAGTTAGGATTGTACCAAACAGGCCATAGGCACATGGGCAGTCAAATCAGCCTTCACGACTTCCTGTAGCTCAGAGCAAGTCCTTTATCCATGGAGCTCAGGACCCACTAACAGCACCCTTCCATTTGCACATCTGCCTTCTAGGCAAACGGGGGAGAAGATACATTATCCCCCAACTTAATGCACCAGATCATCAGGACCCGAGGACTAAAAGCCTTAGCTGCCAGAACTAATCTTCGATTTATTTACATCAAAGCTCGAGATAGGTCCAGATAAACTCCACAGCTCTCATGCCCGCCATGGGAAAGCAGCTAAGTACAGACTGGGAATGTAATTCATTTTCAACTGTTGGATGCCTCCTTGAAATACCAGCAATTGGACCAATTAGCTCCAGGTGTTCAGGTGGTATTAGATCTCTATCTGGTATCCATCGGCGTGAAACCAATAATTCATTTCACATAGGCACTGCAGTACCATCAGATAGTAATGCCTTTTAGTTACTGCCAACTTGGGGCATTTTTGAAATAGTGACCTCAAGATTTAAGCTGTAAAATTCCATTATCTATCCTCAAGCCAGCCACAGCTGAATTTTTGAAATATCCTATTAAGTTTTCTGCTCTGATAAAAATTCAGAGATGCCTTTTATATTAATCTCCCCATGGCAAATAAAATTTGCTGAGTGGTAGATTTAATTTGCTTTTATTTATGTATTGCGGTATTTTGGAAAAAAATAATGATTTCAGTATCATTTTTTTGCATCAGTAGAATAAAAACATTATAAAGATTTAAACCATCTCCTTATTTACTTCATTGTTTAGACTCCACACATTAAGTAGCTTATTCTTGCCTTTTCGATAACTTTGGTATTTTAATTAAAATATAATTACTATTCTGAGCATATTAATGTACAAGTTTTGTTAATTGTCTAAGGCAGGTATTAAAATATTTCTAAGAGAAATCTAAAGTAACTTAGAATGTTCCTCATATTTACCTGGGACAGGTGTATCTTTGTATATTTTATTATTTTCCCAGGGGAACTTCACATTTTAATTATGTAATGAAATTGAGAAATATAAAAGAAAGAAAGAGCTCCCTGCGGAATGTGTAATAATAAAATACAAATGTTTTCATAGCTATGGATTTTTTTTTTAGAAAAATCTATAGGATCTTGAAATAAAAGAAAATTGATGGTTCATATTTCTATCAAAAATGAACAAGGGAAAATAAATGTTTTTTAATAATAGAAGAGAGACCAGTGCTTCATGCACATATCCGCAGCCTACTCTGCCCTTATGCATACATTGTGTCATGAGTTGGCCTATTTCATGACAGTTTTGGTGAATAATCCCTAGGCTTTATAAACATTATTTTTCTGTTCTGCTTTTCTGATTGAAGAAAGTTAGGATTCTTGCAGAGGACAAAACCATGTATTTAAGTAACCCACGATGCCCCCATGGTAGTGGATTTTAAACAGAAAAGCTGGTTTCTTTTCATTCTGTACTGCAGATTGTTGTAGAGCTTCACATTGCCTCACTCTAGAAAATAGGTTAGGTCCTTATGCAATTGCTGAGGCTGACTTGGTAGTGACTACCACACCACCTTACAATCTCATTCCTGATTCGCATACATCATATCACTTCGCATATACTGGAAAAGACCTACTCTGGAGGGGAACAGGAAGTGACATAGACAAGTGTAAAACAAAGAGTGATATAGTTTGTGAGCATTGTTAATGAAGAACCTAAGTACTATCATTATTTATTACTCTCATAATGCACTGAGTAGTTGAATTATAGTGAGGTTACACAACCTGAGACAGCACAGAAATATTTTTACTTATTCAGTAGCCAACACGGTCTTAAAATCCAAATAGCTTGATTCAGTTTTAATCTTCTTACTTACTAACAGTGGGTTCATGGTACACCTTTCCAAACTTTTTATGTTTTTGTGAGATGAAAAATGTTTCTTGAGTCTCTCATTGAATGCACAACCTCAGAATGTCTTCCTGAAAGAGCCAAGAGTCCTTTGAATGTAAGCATCTCTTAGATGTAATCATTCCTTAGGTGTAATCAGTCGCATAGAATGTAATCATCAGAGAACACAATGGCTTTGCTCTTAGTTTTGCCATGCTAAGAGAGTCATGTTAGTTAACGCCCATTATTAAACATATATGCATACTTACATTGAGCAAACTGACTCTGAATATTGTGTAGCTTTTATTAGCTCAACTTGCACTTAGAGGCAATACGAGGTTGTAGAAAAATATAT
Source organism: Acomys russatus (assembly GCF_903995435.1). NCBI lineage: Eukaryota > Metazoa > Chordata > Mammalia > Rodentia > Muridae > Acomys > Acomys russatus. The sequence goes on from NC_067162.1 coordinate 23,602,150, forward strand.
GTATTGGGATAGATGTACTGTGTGGAAACTACTATTCTTAAGCAAATATTAATGTCAATGATGGATTTTCAAATAAAATATTGAATGTTTAATCAGAAAATGAAGGAATCACAATTATAGAAACATTTCTGACCAAGAGCTCAAATCATATAATCTTCTCTTTGTTTGTTTTTGAGATATGGTTTCTCTTGTGTGGCCTTGGCTGTCCTGGACTCACTTTTAACCAGGTTGGCCTTGAACTCAGAGATCTTCCTGTCTCTGCCTCACTGAGTGATGGTATAACAGGCGTGCTTCACCACATCTAGCCAAATCATATATCTAAAAATATATGGTAGGAAGAAAAATATTTTAATTTTCTTAATTGAAAAATACTAACTTCAATAATTTGAAGTAACAACAAAAAGATTTAATATATCATGTATTTTCAGTGTGTTTCTCAGAAAACTTGAGAGAGTAAATAACACTTCTAGGAAAAAATCATGATGCTGAGGTTGGGTGAATCAAAGCCCATGGATCTGGGCCACCAGGGAAGCTGCACATCTGCACAGCTCCTCTACACTAAAACATCATCCGTACAGTCTCAACTGAATGTGGACTGACTGGGGTGTTTATCAACGCTGATGCAGGTTTCCCACTGGCTGGCACATGGAACCTTCTCGCGATTCTGGTGTTGATAGCCACCAGACAATCTCTTATACTTCTGGCATTTAACTACACCTCAACTTTCAGAATTCTTTTTGTTTCTCCCACTAGAAGTCTTTTCTAATTTGCTACGTTTGGTTTAATTTGTTTTATTCTTCAGATATCAACCTCCACAAAATTAGTACAATATTCCAAATATCTATTGTAGTTCCTGCCTGGAAACTATTTCCTCTTAAGGAAATGAATATTTCTTCTCTTTAATAACACAGAAGCCTCAGCTTCCTCCTCTGTTGATCCTGTTTTATGGTTTCTATAGGTAATTAGCCTTAGTGGGTTATCACACTATTTGATATTTGAGTTTTAGTGTGCAATTAGACCAAAACAAAGGGAAGAATCTACAAATGTTTTACTTTAGCATGATCTCTTAAACACAAGACAGATTAATTCTCTCACTGATATGTTAAATGTCAGTACTATACATTAGAGCTGTTTGTGACATTAGAGATGTTTATAATCTGTGTTATCCAACATGATAGTCACAAGACAACTCATGAAAAAATGACTGTGGCCACTGTAACTGAGAAAATGATATAAAAACACACGTATCACCCATATTGAACATGGGAGAAGCATGGGGGAAGTGGGAGGAGGATGGGACTGGGAGGGTATGAGAAAAAAGGCTATGATAGTGATATAAACTGAATATATTAATTAATTAATTAAAAATATTTTAAAAGCTAGTGCCTTCTCTTCCCATAACATTTTTCCCAGTCACCAATGCTCAGAGACAGATTGCTGAATATGCCCTTCCCCAATAAACCTCTTACATGAAAAAACAACAAAACAAAACAAACCTAAAACATAATTACAATGCCATACAAATTACTTAGGCAGATAAACCTCTGGTATCAGACACTGCAATTTCCCTGTTGTAATGAGACCTAAGGTATAATAAGAAGTAAATGCTAAAGATTGTCAGTAGATGATGTTTGCCCTGAGGAAACAGAAAATATAGGCAGAAAAAATAACTGTGTTTCTTTAAAAGACTTGTGGAGGTTAGTAGAGTCAAGGAAAGGCTGCAATAAGATAGAACAGGAGAGATGACAGAAAATTCTCTAAGTTCAGCAGTCTGGATAGAAAAGTTACTGACTGTGTCTCCTAAAACATTGTCAACAGTGGCAATTTTTGACCACTATCCATTTTATTTTATGTGTTATTGAGTGGAATGCTAGCTACTGTTAACACTTGAATCGGAAAGAAAGCTGTTTCTGTTCAAATACAGGAGAAGTTTGTATTTACTCACCCGACATGAGATTCAGCAAGTGTCACTTTCAACAAAAGTGCTGTTACATCCCACTTAGGAAAGAAATAAAGAATGGCAAGCGCATGTGGGCTTTTTGTGAGCCGTTCCTATGTGTTGTGAACAGCAAATCAGTTTATATTAAATGAACTAGTTACATGACAGAACAGAATAGCCTGAAACTGTAGATTTTCTGTAGATCCAGGAACAAAGTGAGGTAGATTTGGTGGCTAACCACATTTTCAGTAGCATGACAGTTGTTAAATATATGATAAAATACTATTTTGAATCAATGGTGAACACCCAATTCAAAGACCACTTTCAAATTCAAAAGACACTATAGTTTATTCTCAGTAGATCAAACCTTTTTGTGGTATGTTTTTGCCCATTTCAAGTTCCCAAGTCTCTTTCCTTCTTTCTTTGTTTCATTCTTCCTTCCTTCCTTCCTTCCTTCCTTCCATCCATCCTTCCTTCCATCCTTCCTTCCGTTCTTGCTTCATGTCTTTCTTTTTACATGGGAATTTGGCATTTAGGTACTTAAGCCTCAGGGAAACAAAAGAACCATGTGTTTACCATTCAAAAACCTATACAAGGTACATACCTAAACATAATAAATGCTATATATATCAAAGCAATAGCCAACATCAAATTAAATGGAGAGGAACTCAAGAAATTTGCACTAAAATCAGGGACTAGACAAGGATGCTCACTCTCTCCATATTTCTTCAAATTCTGTATCTCTTTAAATTCTAGCTAAAGTGGCAAGAGAACAAAATGAGATCCAGGGATCCGCAAGGGAAAGGAGGAAGTCAAATTATCGCTACTCTCAGAGGATATGATAATGTACATAAGTGACCCCCAAAATTGCACAAGAGAACTCCTACATCTAATAAACCCCTTCATCAAAGAGGCTGGATAGAAAATGAACTAAAAAAGTCATTAACCCTCCTGTATACAAATGACAATCATGCTGAGAAAGAAACTAGGGAAACTACATCCTTCATGATAGCCACAAGAAATATAGAGTATCTAAGTGTAACTCTAACCAAGCAAGTGAAAGACTTGTATGAAAAAAACTTCAAGTCTCTGAAGAAGGAAATTAAATATGACATTAGAAGGTGAAAAGATCTCCCTTGTTTGTGGATTTGGAGAATTAACAGTAAAAATGGCCATCTTACCAAAAGCGATTTACAGATTCAATGCAATCCCTATCAAAATACCTACATGTCTTTTAACGACCTTAAAAGATCAATTTTCAACTTCATATGAAAAACCAAAAAAAACACAGAATAGCTAAAACACTCCTATATAGTAAAAGATCCTCTGGAGAAATCTCCATCCCTGATCTCAAGCTGTACTATAGAGGTAACAGTAATTAAAACAGTATTTAATTGCATAGCAATAGGCAGGTTAATCAAGGGAATTGAATCCAAGACCCAGAAATAAATCCACACACCTATGGACACTTGATTTTGACAAAGAAGCCAAATATATACAATGGAAAAAGAATAGCATCTTCAACCAATGGTGCTGGTCTAACTAGATGTCTCCATGTAGAAAAATGCAAGCAAACCCATATTTGTCACCATGCACAAAACTTAAGTCCAAGTGGATTAAAGACCTCAACATAAAACCGGAGACACTAAATCAGTTAGAAGAAAAAGTGGGGAAGAGCCTTGAACTCATTGACACAGGAAACAACTTCCTGAACAGAACTCCAACAGCCAAGGCTCTAAGGTCAACAGTTAATAAATGGATCTCATGAGGCTGAGAATTTTGTAAAAAAGCAAACAAAAAATACTGTAAATAGAACAAAGCGACAGCCTACAGACTGGGAAAAGATCGTCACCAATCCTACATCTGACAAAGGTCTAATATCTAAAATATATAAAAACACAAGAAATTAAACACCACCAACCCAATAACCCAATTAAGAAATGTGGTTCAGAGCTAAACAGAGAATTCTCAAGAAAGAAATATTAAGTGGATGGGAAGCACTTAAAGAAATGCTCAGCCTCCTTAGTCATCAGAGAAATGCAATTCAAAATGACTCATACCCATCAAAATGGCTAAAATTAAAAAAACTCAAGGACCAACGCATGCTGGTGAGGATGCAGAGAAAGGGAACACTCCTTCATTGCTGGTGGGAGTGCAAACTTGTACAACCACTTTGGAAATCAATCTAGCACTTCCTTAGAAAATTGGGAATAGGACTACCTGAAGACCCAGCTGTTCTATTTCTTGGAATGTGCCTGAAAGATACTCAACCACACAACAAGGACATTTACTTAACTGTGTTCATAGCAGCTTTATTTGTAATAGCCAGAATCTGGAAACAACCTAGATGTCCCTCAGTCAAAGAATGGATAAAGAAACTGTTGTGCAATTACAATATGGAATAAATCTCAGCTATTAAAAACAAGGAAATATTGAAATTTGCAGGTAAATGGATGGAACTAGAAATGATCATCCTGAGTGAGTTAACCTAGACCTAGAGAGATATACATTGTATATACTCACTTATAATTGGATACTAGCTAAACTTGGATGTCTTTTGAGAGGGGTTGTAATCAAAACTAGATGTCACATTTTATTTTAAGTCTTGCTACTAAACTCTGGGAAACCTGCTTAAAACTTGGTGTCTTTTTTTTTTTTCAATGTCTGTAAAAGAGAAGCCTAAATTCTACCACATTAAAAGGTATTTAATGATTAAATGAGTTAATATAGACACACTAATAACTGGTTTATTGGGTTCACTCCATTCCTTAGACATTAGTCTTAATATTTTTAGGTTTCAGGTGGTGCAACAGAAGTGCTGTGTTTCAGTCAATCTTCACAATTAAACTGATACAATTCCAGGTTTCAGAGCTCTAAATTCCATTACCTTTTGTTATATCAATGACTACTTATGATATGTCCAGAGAGGTTTTGTTTTACCTTTAATCACATCTCTTAACAATTGTAAGCTGAAATACTCTAAATATCTTTAAATCCTTTCCTCAGGCATATGATGGACAGTATAATTATAAATAAATTTTTGAATCATACTGAGATCATAATATTTAAAATGAAATTTAGGACAAGATATTCAGTGCTTGTTATAGTCATCACTCAATAATAATTATCAATAATAATGATTTTAATGGTCATAGAAAGAAAATTATTTTGTTAGTTCATTATTATTGTAAACATTATTTCTATTAAAGAAAGTAATTTGAAATTGTTTGAATAAGAACTCAATGTCTTAATAAAAGAAAATACAATTTATATTTTTTAGTGAACTGTTGTTGCTTTTTCTGTGTCTTTAATTATTACAGATGCTGTTTTTTTCAATTCAATTATATATAACTAAATGCAGAGGAGAAATTAGATCAGTATCAATACATGATTTGAACAATAAAACATGTAGAAATCATTTTATAGCACAGTGAATTTTAATAAAATAAGTCATTGTTAAGAATAATGCTTAATACATTACAATTGGTTCCTTGCCCATATTTCAGACACATAGCTAATATTTAAAGATAATATATTATCCTCTTGACATTTTTACAGACAACTCATGAACTAGAGCCCATGATTTATTCACATCTGTTATAACACATTCAGATAATTTATTTGGAAGAAAGCAATCTGCATTAATCATTTATTAATTATTAATAAAATATAAGCACAGCATTAAGCAATGGTTGTTCAAAATAACCTTTTCTTCTTCAAGCCAAGGACTTATTTATTTCCACACTGCATCTGATAAAGATTAATCGCCTTTTAAGTTGTTCTCTGATTTCGCCTGATGAATCTTTGGGGGATACATTTTGTCCTCTTTTTATTTCTTCCATGTCTCCCTTTCTCCTTGTCTCTCTCCTTCCTCCCTCCATCTCTCTCACCTCCTTCCCACATCACAAACCTTCCCACATCACACCTGTTGGTGTGTCAGTTTAAAAGGATTAGATTATGTAAATATCATTCATTAAATTCAATTTGAGTTTACTAGCTATTAAAAGATCTTATATGTTTATTCCTGTAGAAGTCAGATTGATTGAAAGTGGATCTATATTTTATTTTAGCTGCTTGTTTTTTTTCTCTCTATATGCTCAAGATTATCTGTTGTTTATACTGTTTTCACTACTTTCGATGGATTATTAATAAATATCTCTTGGCCCAGTGTGGTGATGTAAGCACTTGGCAGACAGATTTTGAGAGCAGCTTGGTCTACAAAGTGAGTCCAGAAGAGTCAGGGCTAAACAGAGAAAGCCTGTCTTGAAAGCATAAAATTAAATTAAATTTAAATTTTAAAAAACCTCTTAATAGAGGTAACATATCCTGTGTTCTTGGCATCACTGCCCTTACCAAATTTCCCCATCTCTGGATTCCTATGAAAATTCTATTTATTCTGATTTACAACTCTTTGTAATGTTGCATGTTTAGTAATATAAAAGTAATTACATTCTTTGATGTATACGTATAAAAATTGTCTACAATTAGACTACACTGTTGCTAATATCTCCTCCAAGACTCCTATAGCCTGAGCTGCTGTCTGTCTTTCCACACAACTCTTGCCACTCTCTTTATAAACTCTGTGTTTCTTTGTTTGTCTGGACATGATGAATAAGGCATCTGCGTCTCCCTACTCATTCTTCCTTTACCTTTATCTTCTTCCACTCATTTGTCTGTACTTTTTCCTACTCACTGTTGACCTTCTAGGGTAAGCCACGTCCCTTGATGACTGCTTTCTAACTGGATTTGTTATATATTACCATCTATTTTCATATTAGTTTCTGTGCTACTTTGAGCATGATTTTCCAAGCACGATGGATAATTCCTTAAAATAGCAATTGAGTTGTAAGGTGACCCAAGACCTTTATAGTCTACAAATGGTCCATCTATACATATCTATACATTTACTATTTACTATTTGGTATTCTGTATTTTTACATAATCAGAGGTCTAGGGGAGGGGAATAGGGTAAAAGAGGGAAGAAGAGATCAAGAGGATTACAATCATGATGTAATGTGAATAAATAATAATAAAATAAAATAACCTGAATAAATAAGTCAAAGTCTTAAAACAAGTGAAAAGCCGTATAACAGTCCAAGTATTTGTTTTGAAGTTTCTCAAATTTTATACTGATTGAAGCTTCTCAAATTACCCTTTGAAATCTTCTAGTGTCTTTGAGAAGGGCTTATAAAATCAAACTATTACTTTTATACTTTTCTATAGTTTTAACATTTTCCAATATACTTTATTGTTGGAAGACAATTGGTCCAGATATTTAAAAATTGCTATACAACATTTTTCTATTATCACAAATATATTGTCTTGAGTTCTTCTGAAATAAGATATATTTTGTTTGTTCAAAATAAAAAAAAAAAAAACTTGTTTGTCATTATTCTAACTGTCTTCTTTTGAAGTGTCTGATTTTCTTTTTCTGTTTCAAGCCCTGAGGTCATTCTAATTGTTAAAAGTATTTCTACTATAAATGTTTCTTTTTCTGAAAGTTAATTCTATTGTCTCATTTTCCTATGTTTTCACTTCCAATATTGAATATCATATATTAACTCAAGAAAGTCTAACATCCTGTGTGTGTGTGTGTGTGTGTGTGTGTGTGTGTGTTGGTGTGTGTATGTGTGTTTGTGTGTATGTATGTGGGTTTTGTGTGTGTGTGTATGTGTATGTGTGAATGTAAAGATGCACATATGTGTATTCTCTTGTGGTGATTTTCTTTATGTTTGCTACTAGAATCAACCTGTTTCACTGCATCTATTCCACTTTTAAAGTATGCTTGTTCATTTTTGAGACAGGGTCTAACTAGATCTACTTATCTTTTTCTTCTACGGACTGGGATAAAAAACATGTGCCACCATGTCCTGCTTGATTTTTTGCAGTTGTTGTTATTAAAAACAAGGTTTTTCTGTGTAGAATTCCTGACTCAGAAGTCACTTTGTAGACCAGATTGGACTTGGAACTCAGAGACAGACCCATGTTCTTCTTCCCAATGTGCAGAAAATAGTTTAAGAATATTTCATTCACTAAAATTCAATATTTCTTCTAATTTTCTCTGTTTAATTCTTTTTCTTGTGGTATTTTATGTTGTATGATCCTTAATGTATGCTTTCTGATTTTACACACATTTCAAGTTTTCAATAAACATGTACTCATTTGTAAAGTTCTGATAAGAAATGCAAGGAACTCAAAATTCATTTAGGTCAAATTCACTGTAATTTGCACAGGAAATAACAGAGAGACAAAATCTGCAGGTAAGGAAAGCTCTGGATATTTGTAGAATTATTTCCTGCATACATATTGCTGATTGTTATACATGATCTTATGTGTGGAAATTCCTAATGCTGGCGAAAGTGCTAAGCAGAAACCTACTCAGGCTTTTTCTAAAAACAAATACCTCCTGTTTTCATCAACTGGATTTGAACCCCACATACTTCACGAATAATTCAAAATAATTTTTGGAGGTGTTCCAATGTAGCATCTGACAGGTTAGAACTTTCATGTTTCCTAGCTATATCACAGATGACCAGAAACTATATTAAAGAAATACAAAATATCTACTGTGTCAAATAGTTCCAATTTACAGTGTTCAGAGTCCAGTAAAAATTCCCACTAGTATAAGAGGCAGAAGCTCATAACTGGTTATGATTGGAGCATTTAACTAATTAAAGCTGAAACATATACCTCAAATTATCATTTCAGAGAACAAAATAATTAAGGCAGTGGACATAAAGATATTCTGAAAATATAATGAGGTATAGAAATACTTATCATTTATTTTATAACCTTATTGTCTATTAAATAAAATTTATGTGAATTAACGTATATATAAATAAAAGGGATTAAACTTGAAGTCTTGAAGTAAAGATTATTGATGTAAGTATTGGCAGTAGAAATCATCTAAAATAATATACTTAGAAAAAGATAATAATGCTACTTAGGTGGCTCAGTCAGAAAAACGCTTTACATGCAAGCAGAAAGCCTTGAGCTCAGATCCCCATCACCTGTCTAAAATGCAGGAGTGTTGGCACAAGGACATAGAGAAAAGTTGATCCCTGGAACGCCTTAGTCAACTTATCATGCACAATCTGTGAGTACCAGGTGAAATGAAGGATAATGCTTCGAAAAATAAAGTGACACTGCAAAAGTTGTTTTTATTTCCTCAGAAGAAGAGATGAGATGAGAGCCATCCTCAAGTTTTACTACTACATGGCTTGGTCTGAGGTCACAGTGTTTCTATCTAACTATCTGTAGGCCTAGGCATGGAAGCTTCGAGCATCCACACAATCTAATATTCTGTGAGCTCAGACACTGAAGTCTTCAGCTTCTAGCCTCCATTCGCTAACCTAGTCCTAGAATGTTTTCAGTCTTTAAGACTTATTGCTGAATAAGCTCACCCTTTCAATCAAGCTGTCTGGTTCGATTCAGCTATTCTGACTCAAAACTCTCCACCAAGCTGACTGATTCAAACTGGTTTCTCTTCAGTTCTCACTGAATTGCTCTGCTTAGGAAAACTGCCTCTGAACTCCACTAGCCACAGACTAAATGTGAACTAAGTTAACTGCAAACAACTGAACTGCATTGAGCTGTACTATACTGCTGAACTCTGTTTTGTCTCCACAAACCCTTCTGCTCTCTCCCTGCACTGATCTTAAGTAGCCTCTGTTTCCTCCCTGTTCTCATGAGAGTTGGGTATATCCTATCTCTGACTCATTCTGTCAAATCTTTCTCTGATTTGTCACTTTGTCTGCCTCTCAATTTGATGTCACTGTTTGGGGTTCAAGGTATGTGTTAAGAACATGTCGGTATCCCAGCCAGCCTGAGTAGCCATACTGCTAGATTAAAATTCCTCAGCAATAACCTCTGGTGGAGAATAATAGAGACAGACATCTATACTACCTATTCTTCTATTGCTTTTATTAAACACCACGACCAAGGCAACTTATTAAAAGAAGGGTTGTTAGAGTCCATTAAGATGGGAAGGTTAGGTGGCAAGTAGACATCACAGTAAGAGAAATGTGAAGCTGAGAGCCCAGATCTACAAATACAAACACAATAGACAAAGAGTAGACTAAAATAGTATGGTGATTTAACACCCACCCCACCCCCCACCTGGTAAACTTCCCTCATCAGTACAGCAATGTCTGGATCTCCATAGACAGTGCCACCAACTAGGAAATAAATGTTGAAATATCTAAGCCAAATCAACACAATGCCTGGCATATACACACATTATACACACATAAATATGCACATATGATCACATATACTACTCACTGAGTTTTAAAAGCAAAAGGAAATAATGGTGAAAGGGAGAGGGAGAAATTATTTAGATAACTTAAACAATGGCTCAAATCATTTTCTATTTGTATAATTAGTATTCTTGAAGAGAAGGGAAAGGGGTGGGACATGTGGAAAAATATTGTGTAGTCAAATATGGCAACATGTGCCTGTAATCCGAACAGTCAGAAAACAGAGGTAGGAGGACTGTGAGGTAAGGCTAGCCACAGCTACATAATCTTGCCCTGTCAGGAAGAAAGAAAGTCAGAGAGAAGAAGAGAGAGAGAAATGGGCATGAGGAAGGAAAGAAGACACGAAATGGTAGAAAAAAATCACTTTTCAAATACAATAAAACTCGGTCCACCAATGATTATGAACAATGTTTTCCCAGTAAATATACATACATTATTTAAATCAATGCAAAATAAAAACCTTCAGAATGTTTAATGGAACAGACACTTTGTTTATAAATAATAAAGACATGATAATGTAGATAAAAATAACAGAGCATTAGAGTAACCTATTTAGCACACTCAAGAAGAGAAAGACACATACACACACCTCCTTTCAACCTGACATCCCACAGCTAAAAGAAATATCTTTCAAAACAAAGGAGAAATAAGACATTTAATTTAGAAGAATTATGCCAACTTATCACCACTTGAATTGTCAAAGAAGGAGAGGTAAATTATGGCCTTAAGGTTGAAGGCGACCATGATCAAATATCTAGTTATAGGCGACTAAGTGAAGATAATCCAGGGTTATAGCTACATCAATAGATGTTACAGTGTTTTTTACTTCTCTACTTAAAAAGTAATTAAGTCTTTGAAGGGAGACTAGTAACAGTATATTGAAATGCTGAAAAATATGAAGTAACAAAGCAAAATTGCTAATGTTATGTTAATAATGAAGATTTGAGAAAGGTAGAAAAATTATATTCCTAGATTCCTTAGATAGAAAGTTGTACATTTTAACTGCGATTTAAGTTATGTTGATTTACATATGTTATTTATTATTAACTACCAGTATAATTATTTTGTAGAGGAGAAAGTGGAGGAGACAACGCTGTCAAAATTTCCAAGCATTTAGACAAATTGTAACCATAATATAGTGCTTGAAATAACAAATAATATATCTTATTAGAGAGTAAATTTTTCTCCTTTCAAAATTTTGAATTCATATTTTATTGTGATCCTTCCATGACGTTCCTAGGTGTTTATGTGAAGCCTACTAAACTATGGGTTCTTAGAAGATTTACTTGAAATATCCCGTAAATTAGAAAGAACCTAATGATAAAATATCCATCAAACACAGTGGAGTGGAATGAAGTGCTGAGCCATCAGTGTGACTGAGTCTTGGACTAATACTAAAAAGAGCAAGGAAGCCCATCCTGGATGATTACTTTGTCATAGAGAGTTCCAGAAAATATGTAACAACAGTGACACAAGTATAAAAGTAGTTATTTTATCTCTGAAGAAATAGGTAAAAGAAGAGAATGGACCTGGGGGTATGTGGTAGTTTTTTATATATTTGTTATCATCCCCTTGGTAGTGTGTGTGTGTGTGTGTGTGTGTGTGTGTGTGTGTGTGTGTGTGTGTGTGTATGTGTGATGTACAGTTTATCTCAGGTGAACAGAATGATAACAAATGCACCAATGAACATATATAGAGCTTATTCAGGTCAATTATACCTAATTAAGTTTGTTAAAAGTTATATAGTTTTGTATGGTAGGACTTAGGTCCTCCCTGGGATGCTGAGGTCAGACCAGGTTTATCAGCCTTATGATTTCAGTGATGTTTTCTCATATTTATATAGAATAATATAAAACACAGTGCATAATTTGCTATATATTTTGTAATTAACTGTAAAAGAGTGGTTTGAAAGTGTCCAAAACGCACACACAAAAAAGGTAAATATCTAAAGAGTTGGAAATAATTACTTTGATTATATTCTTGAACATTGTAACATGGATCTAATCATGATATCTCTCCCCATAAATCAGTACAATTTTGATACATCAATGAAAATTACTTGACAAATATAGTATTATTCTGCATATTGCTCACAGCACACTTTACACTTTTGATAGTTATTTTATTGTTTGAGCCATCATTATCTTTAACCCCCTGTATCCACACTTTGAATAAACATGGTTTCATTTTGTTTCTTTTATTAACTTTGTTAACTAATTTACATATCTCTGAGAACTCAAAATATTCCAAGAAATCAAATATTCCTAATGTATAATCACACCTAATGCAAAACAATGTATCAGTGATTCCAAGGATCTTTGATTTTCTATGAGAAAATGATCCTGGCCAGGAGACCAGGAATGGAAATTTACATGCTCCTGGTTCCTATTTGCCTGGTTGAAATCCATCTCTCGGGTACTGGCAGCTCTGTATGCAGACACTAGCGCCTTTGTTTTTGTTGTTGTTTGTTTGTTTGTTTTTAGCTATTCTATACAAATTATTCATTACCTTAATTATTAATACTGTGTCTGGTTTTAGGTTGAAAGAATGTAATTCGCACAAGTTTGTGGTTCTTTTTTTAAATTTTGAAAAATTCTAGGTTTGAGGCTTTAATATAAAATTTAAAATAATTCAAATGCTTTCCACTTTATTTTAAGGGGTTTTGATTGAAAGTATGTTAAATCTATAATTAATTTTCAGAGAACTGGGCCATCAATTTTAAGTCTCCCGGTGCAGTGAACTGGAACATTTCTCCATTAATTTAGGCAATGTATTAGAATTGTGAATAGAACTTCCAAGAAGGAAAGCCCTCACCCTTTCCCACAGTTCTCAAAGCCACAGCTGTGTCCTCACTCTCAGAAGAGAAGCCTGCTTTAATGGAGGATCTGCAGCCATTTTCTTGTTGATAGCTCTTAGGCTGATCCAAAAGTCTCCTTTGTAATCACTGAGCTTGCTCCTTCGGAACATAGCAGTGTTACTCACGTAAGTCTTCTTCGTGGGGTTTCTGTCTTACCATTTCTTACTTTCATTTTGCAGGATACTTTCTTCTGATATTTTAAAGAGAGTTTTCCTTTATTTAGTTACTTTACATTATCATCATTATGACCACCATCATTATAACACCTTAGATGCTGTCAGTCTATTTTAGGGAATATGCTATTATGACCTCCTTCTGAAATTACTGAAATTACATTTTAGAAATAAGCACTCCAATTAAGAAAAATTTTAGATCTTTAAAAAAGTTGTGTGCATCATGACAATAGATACTTTACAGTAAATGGTATATGCAAACGAGGTAGATGAGTTTCAAACCCGCATCTATGTGACTCAGAAAACTGAAGACAAGTGATAATAGTTGCTTATCACTTACTGATTAACGCTAAGAAAATACCACAAATTTAGTGTTTTATGCATTAATATTTTTATCATTTATATACTGGAGGTTTGACGTGTTCATTGTATCCACAGCAATTTTCTGTATGCATGGAACAGCTATTACCTATCTACATTTTTCATTAATACTGGGACTTGTGTTTTGAGGCACTAGCCTTATGACTTCATTTAACACTAATTTCCTCTTAAAATACCCTTTCTCCAAATACAGTGCAATAAGTGTTGTGAGCAGAGAGGAAGATAATATAATCTATAATACTACTAATATACAGAATAAAACTAAGTAATTGAGGGATGAATCAGAATATATTTCATCAGAAGAATAAAATACGTAGCATAGATACCAATTTAAAAAGTTAAAACATCAAAACCAGGAATTGTTGTTTTCTCTCTAATTTAGATGCCTAAAGAAAAAACTAGTTTAAAGAAAGCATGTGAGAAACATTTCCTACTTCCCTAAACAAGAAGATGGCTATAAGCACCCATCCTTGCAATAGATGTTTCTGCATAACAACCCTGCATCAAAACAGGATAAACTAAGGCTGGTATCCAATCTCCACATTTCTATGTGGCAACACTAATCAAATGTGTTTTTTGAATTTCATACATTAGAATTAGTTAAAATTAAAACATAGTCCTGCAATTGCACTGGTCAAATCTCCAGTGTTCAGGGACCATGCACCACAGCACGCGTTGTATTTTCTTTAACAAATTATCAGTGTGATCCATAAGGAGAAGTCTGTGCTCACTTCCCTACTTCTTTACTATTCATCTTAGCAATATTTACATTTTGCCAGTTCACGTGTCCTCAAAACATACTCATATTTATGGTGCACGAGGAAATAAAATCTATAAGGACATTCTTTACAAACATGTCCTCCATACCTCTTTTACTGCTCTTCCTACCATGCACAAATTTATTCTTTCTCATGTTTTTGATATTATAACATAATTAAATTATTAATCCGTTTCCTTTTCTTTCTTTAAACCTTCCCATATACACCTTATATTTCTCCTTTCCATGCATGACTTCTTTATCATTGATTCATTTATTTCTGTTGCATGGATCAAATACACATGTTCTAATAAGACTACATAATGTTACCCATGTATATGTTTTTAAGGCTCACCATTGCGGTATTGGATAACTAACCAGTATTCTCTTTTTTTCTCTAGCCCTCAGAACTCCTTGGCTGAATAAGGATGACACAAACAGACATGTCACAGTTGATGGAAGGAAACTCATGAGGCCACAACCTACACAAAAAGTGCAGTTACAAATGTGAATGGAAACCATCTTTTTCCTAGGGGTTCTCAGAGCTCCTCGAACTGTTACAAATAAAACCACTGCGGAAGTGAAGTTTGGTAATGACATAGAACCAAGATTTATTGGCTTTTTCTCTTCTTATTTGAGGAAGCATTGGAAATCATCAATTGATTCACCTCAATTATATATTTTGTAAAAATGTAAATATAGAATAGTAAACTAAACTAACAGACAGAAAGCAATCACTAACTTTTTGTTAGACTTCAAATGAAGATCTGTATTTTCCAATTCACCTTTATAGTTTTCTTTCTTTTTTTAGACTTGTATAATTTTCTCTCTGAAACCATCTACCACTTTTATCAACAGTCTGAGAAATGCATTCCAGTGATAAACTCCTACCTCCCCTCTCTGTCATTGATTCTGAAACAATTAAAATGTTATCATATTCAGGTTAAATATTTTAAAATGGTTAAAGTTGTACAAGTAACATAAAAATGCTATCACACACACATTACATTAAAAATAAAAAAAATTATCATTACTATCTTAAGAAAACATACATTTGTTGAAGACATTATGTAGTCATAATATTTAGAGTGCAATATACTATCAAACTTTGGGGTCATATATCTCTGCTACTAAGATTTATGGTACTGTAATGTATGTCTTGGATAATCCATTTATCCTGAAAAATAATGAAAGTTTTATTGTGATTCTCAGCTTGAAAGTTTCAATGAACATCTAATTCCTGAAGTGACAGACTTCATTATGGCAGAAATACATGTCCCATGAAGTCCCTCCACCTCAAAGCAGGCAAGAAAAGTTAAATAGAATGCCCTTCCAGAGCATGACTGTAAGGTCTCTTTGAAGGATAATCTTGTCAACTTAAATACCTCAGAAGAAGAAAACACAATTGAAGAACTGCCTCCATGAGATTATCCTGTGGGCATGTGTGTAGGATATTACTAAGTTCCTAATTTATGGACGAGGGCCCAACTTGCTGCTGGCAGGCAGACTTGGGCTATGTAAGAAAGATAGCTAGCTGAAAGTGAGCCCAGAAGCAAAAAAGAAAAGCCATGTTCTTCCATTCTATCTAATTCAGATTCTGTCTCCAGGTTTCTGCCTTAAATAAATTCCTTGGCTTCCCTGGATAATAGATTGTTTTTTAAATTTTATTATAATTTATTCAGATTACATTGCTATTGTTATCCCCTTGTATGCATCTTCCTGGTCCCACTTTCCCTCCCTCTTCCACACTGATTCCCAACCCTAGACCTGGGACAAAAGGCAACCTTCTCCCCTACCATATGACCACAGCCTATGAGGCCTCTTCCTAATAGCCTGCTTCTCCTTCCTATGTATGACTTCAGGGACTCACCCCTAAGGGGAAGTGATCAAATCACAGGCAACAGAGTTCATGTCAGAGGTAGTACCCACTCTCCCCAGAACCATGGAGAATGAGCTGTCCATTGGCTAGATATGATCAGGGGGTCTAGGTTTACTGCATGCATTGTCCTTGGTTGGTACAACAGTTTATGCAGGCCCCTTGGGTCCAGATCTGTCAGCCTTACTGGTCTCCTTATGGGGCTCCTAAAGTTTCTGGGTCTTTCAATCCCATTGTTCCATACCACTTTCATTACTCTACCTGGAGGCCAGCAACCTGTTCCAGCATCTGTCTCAAGGCCCTACTGGGTGGAGTGTCTCAGTGGACATCTATTTTGGGCTAGTATCTACTTATAAGTGAGTATATACCATGTGAGAATTTCAGGTCTGGCTTACCCCACTCAGGATGATTGTTTCTAGTTCCATTTCCCAGCGAATTTCAAATTTTCCTTGTTGTAAATAGCTGAGTAGTATTCCCTTGTGTAAATGTGCCACAGTTTCTTTTTTGTTTTTTCCAAATATACTTCTTTATTTTTAATTTATTCTTGTTACATCTCAATGGCTATCCCATCCCTTGTGTCCTCCCATTCTTCCCTCCCTCCCATTTTCCCCTTATTTCCCTCCCCTATGACTGTTCCTGAGGGGGATTACCTCCCCCTGTATATGCTCATAGGGTATCAAGTCTCTTCTTGGTAACCTGCTGTTCTTCCTCTGAGTGCCACCAGGTCTCCCCCTCCAGGGGACATGGTCAAATGTGAGGCACCAGAGTAAGTCATATCCCACTCTCTACTCAACTGTGGAGAATGTTCTGACCATTGGCTAGATCTGGGTAGAGGTTTAAAGTTTACCGCCTATATTGTCCAGTTTGAGTGGGACTTGCCACAGTTTCTTTATCCATTGTTCAGCTGAGAGACATGTAGGTTGTCTCCAGATTCTGGCTATTACAAATAACGCTGCTATGAACATAGTAGAGCAAATGTCCTTGTATGGTGGAACAACTTTCAGGTACTTGATGTAGCAGTGTTCCCAATTTTCTGAGAAAGAGCCATATTGATTTCCAATGTGGTTGTACAAATTTGCACTCCACCACCAAAGGAGGAGTGTTCCTTTTTCTCTACATCATCCACAACCCAAGTGGTGTGTCTTGGGTTTTTGGTGTTAAACCTTCTGATAGTTGTAATCTGGATTCTCAGAGTTGTTTTGATTTGTATTTCTATGATATTTAGGAACACTGAGCATTTCTTTAGGTGTTTAGCAGCCATTACATGTTCCTCTGTTGAGAATTCTCTGTTTAGTTCTGTATCCCATTTTTGCAATTGTATGTTACTTGACCTTTTTCCTTGCTGCTTTTAGTATTTTCTTTGTTCTGTGCATTTAGTGTTTTGATTGTTATGTGGCAGGAGGTTTTTCTTTTCGGGCCTACTCTATTTAATGTTCTCTTGACCTCTTGTATATTTATAGGCATCTTTTCCTTTATATTGTGGAAAAATTTCTTCTATGATTTTGTTGAAAATATTTTCTAGGCCTGGGAGCTTGAGCTATACTCTTCTATTTCCTATTATCCTTAGGTTTTGTCTTTTCACAGTGTCCTTGATTTCTTGGATGTTCTATTTCAGGAATATTTTAGATTTAACATTTTCTTTGATGGTTGTATCAAATTCTTCCATTGTATCTTCCACACTTGAGATTCTTTACTTCATCTCTTGAATTCTGTTGGAGATGCTTACCTCTATGGTTCCTGTTTTCTTCTCCAAGTTCTCTCTTTCCAGGCTTTGCTCAGTTTTGTGCTTTTATTATTGATTCCAATTTCATCTTCAGATCTTGAACTGTTTTATTGATCTCCTTCATCTGATTGTTTGCATTTTCCTGAATTTAAAAATATGGAATGCTTCAGGATTTTGTGTGTCATTCTTGTACAGGGTAAATTCTAATCTTCTCTATATCATTCAATATTAGTATATGTGCTGCTGAAAAGTAGGATACCCACACACTATGCCATACCTCTCTACATTTTCACACTTTCAAGAAAATATCACTATGGGGATAAGCCTTTAAAACATGGGTACATTGAAGTACCAGGCTCATTAAGAGAAATTCAGTGTCTGGAAGATAATATCAGGGGCTAGAGGGATGGCTCAGCAATCACAAGAATGAACTTTTCCTCCAAAGGATTTGAGTTTGATTCCAAGCCCTCATGTCATGTGACTTACAACTGGCTATTACTCTTGCTTCAGAAAATCTGACAGTTGTTATCTCTGAGGACACCCACATGTGGTGATCATTCACATAGAAACAAAGAAACACAATTAGAGTAAATAGTTTAAAATGAACCAAGTCCAATATTTCAATGTCTATTCCAATGCATATATCCCTGTTTCTAGAAATGCTCTAGTAGAAAGAATATACATTACATTAAAGAGATAAAGCATTTTGAAATTTAAGGGCTTCACATGCAAGAGTAAGATTAATGATCTTTTGGCAGTTGAATGATATCGAATGAAATTTTAATGGGAACATAGTTTTGAAACATGAGAGCATGCACTGTGTATTCATGTGCATGTGTGTTCATGTGCATCTAGTGGCTAGAGGTTGTTCTTAGTGTCTCCACTCAGGATGTATGCCTTTTGTTTTGTGAGATAGGGTCTCCCTGGAATCTAAGCCTCTGTTATTTGTCTAGACTGGGTTGCCAGTGAGCCAGGGATCTAGCTATCCCTCCCACCCCCTCCTTGCCTTGCAATACAACTCTGAGTCACAACACCTGACTTTTACATGTGGGTTCCAGGGATCAAGCCCAGATCCTCACGGATGCCTGTTAAACAGTTAACAGGCTGAGCTATCTCCCCTGTCTAGTATGTTTAAACAGAGAACTGTCATTTCAACAGTAATACAGAGTAGCAACTCGAACCCTGATTTCCCAGTGACTTTAACCACAGAATTTGCAGGTAGATGTCAGGGTCCCTGCCCTTGAGATGAAAACTCTATAAACCCTAGGAGTGTCTTGGTAATTTCAGGATGTCTATGGATGATTCTCATGAAAAGTCTAGGGTGAGAGTCATTGCTCTATATGATAGTCAATAGATTACATGTGGAGAAATAATGACTATTGTACACGCTGTTGTATGCATTTCCTTTTTATAAGACAATGCTACTCATCAGTGGATGAAGTAAAAACAATTTCAATGCCTTATATTAGAATACAGAAAAAGTACATAATCCAATGCTTTAAACAGAGGAATAAAAGAAAATCAGTGTTTATTAAGAAGATTTTAAAAGTTCAGGACCAGGATACATATATAATATGAATAATTTTAATTTACCTTCTTCTAAGCTCATTTAAGTTCTTACATTTATGTTTCTAACATAGTGACTTTATATATGTATATATACATGCAGGAATCATTATCAAAGTATTAAATACTTACATGTAAATACAATATTATTAACACTTCTTAATAAATGTTTTTGTTTTGTTTTTTAATAGGGAAGAACTGTTAATGTCATGTCAGTCAAAGCAAAAGGAGGAACTTCAAAGATCACACACAACCACCCTGTGATTATAACCTAACATAATTATCTCCAAATCAGTGTACATGCTGTAGAAATTACTATAACAGTACGTCCAATTACCACTTGCCCCAAGAATTAATATTTTAACAGCCACAAACAAGGCTTAAGCAAGAAACACTAAGGATCCCGAGGGAATTGTTTCATCAAGTAACTAAACAAGACTCCTAGTGGAGGGTAGAAAAACCAATCCACGCATAAAAACTTTGATCAAAAACTCACTCTGCATACAAGACATGCAGGGATAAAGATTTAACAGATAGGCGGTAAACTTTAAACCTCTACCCAGATCTAGCCAATGGTCAGAACAGTCTTCACACTTGAGTGGAGAGTGGGATATGACACTCTCATGTACTCTGGTGCCTCACATTTGGCCATGTCCCCTGGAGGGGGAGACCTGGTGGCACTCAGAGGAAGGACAGCAGGTTACTGAGAAGAGACTTGATACCCTATGAGCATATACAGGGGGAGGTAATCCCCCTCAGGAACAGTCATAGGGGAGGGGAATAAGGGGAAAAGGGGAGGGAGGGAAGAATGGGAGGACACAAGGGATGGGATAGCCATTGAGATGTAACAAGAATAAATTAATAATAAAAAATTTTTAAAAAGATTTAACAGATAGATCAGAGATTGAGGGAGTGTCCAACTAATGACTGATCCAACCCAAGACCCACCCAACGGAAGAGAGCCAATCTATGACATTACTAAGGATACACTGCTATGCTTGCCGACGGGAGACTATCAGAGTTGTTCTCTGAGAGGTTCCACGCAGCAGTGCCTCAAACATATGCTGAGAATCACTGCCAAACATTGAGTGAAGCGTAGGTAGTCTAGTCAAAATGTAGGGGTGGGGGGAAGGATAAAAGAACCTGAGGTGGTAATAGCTCTGCAAGAAGACCAACAAAGCCAACTAATCAGGGCCCAGGGGGCCTTTGCAGTCTGAAAAACCAACCAAAGTCCATGCGTGGACTGAACCTATGTCCTCTACGTAGATGTAGCCAGCCGATGAACAGCTCAGGTTTCGTGTGGGTCCACTAGTATGGTGAGCAGGGCTGTCTCTGAAATGGACTCTGTTGCCTGTTTTTCATCACTTCCCCCTGATATGACTGCCTTGCCAGGCCATAGGGGAAGATTAACTCAGTCCTCATGCCACTTGATGAGTGCAGGTGAGTAGGTTGGAAGGCTTCCCTTTTTTGGAGGACTACAGGAGGGGGATGGGGGAGGAATGGTGAGTCTGAGAGGAGAGGAGGGAAGGGAAGAAGACTGGGATGTAAAGTGAATAAATAAATTATTTTAATTAAAATATCTCTATTGAATACCTGCAAATCTTTTGTTTTCTGACCTTTGCCCATACTTTGATTGAATTTTCTTTCTTTTTTTTTTTTTATTAATTTATTCTTGTTACATCTCAATGTTTATCCCATCCCTTGTATCCTCCCATTCCTCCCCCCCCCTCATTTTCCCATTATTCCCCTCCCCTATGACTGTTCCTGAGGGGGATTACGTCCCCCTATATATTCTCATAGGGTATCAAATCTCTTCTTGGCTACTTGCTGTCCTTCCTCTGAGTGCTACCAGGTCTCCCCCTCCAGGGGACATGATCAAATGTGAGGCACCAGAGTACGTGAGAAAGTCGTATCACACTCTCCACTCAACTGTGGAGAATATTCTGACCATAGGCTAGATCTGGGAAGGGGTTTAAAGTTTACCTCCTGTATTGTCCTTGGCTGGTGCCTTAGTTTGAGCGGGACCCCTGGGCCCAAATCTGCCTATCATATTGTTCTACTTGTAGGTTTCTAGGACCCTCTGGATCCTTTTATTTTGCTGTTCTCCCATGCGTCTCTCATTTAGAGTCCCAATTTTCTGTCATTACGTTTTCAGTATGCCCTCAGAACACACCGGGCTCTGATAAGATACCTGGTACCTTCCTAATCTATTAAGACCTCAATGATCTTTCTCTCAGCAAGCATGTTCATGAGTTTCCTATCTTGCATGTTACCTGGGACACATGCTTTTTCACTTTCGCTTAACTTAGACTTCATCTTGTTGTTAATGTGTATCTATTTTTCAGATAAACTTTAGTACGTGCAATTGTACATTTTATGCCTTGTAAGTGCAGTCCATATTAGAGTACGTGCTGATTTGTTTGTTCGTAACAGTATACTGACTACCTAGGATTAATATGATTTTTATAGATATAGATGATGGGTCAACGAATATAATGAATGAATAAAAATTATGTAACATGCACACACAGAGCTTCCATGAGTGAACTTTGTCCAAATTGTTATGAATTAAATAGTAATTTATGGAAACAATATTCATTTTTCCTTTCAGATATAACCAAATATCAATTAAAACATAAATTATTTGAAGAACAGAAGGCAATGGAGATATCTTTTCCCAAAAATAATTGAAACTGAGTGATATCTATCAAATGTGGCAAATTACAGGTTCCATTATTAGCAGATAATAGAATCTTTGTAAATTATTCAAAAGGAACCAGACAGTAACATGTGAAATTATATATAAAATTGAGAAATGACTAGGGTTTTTTTTTTTGTTATAATGGTAATGCTATTTGTTTTAAAATAACCACTGAGAATGATGACTACATTATCTGATTTTAGATATAAAAAGCATGACTAAGTCTTCAATAAAAACACTACTGTGATTGATTTACAAGCTCTCTGAGAAATGCATAATTTGAACTATAAAAGTCAGAATTTTGAAAATAATTTCAAGACAATGACACATCTGTTATAAATTACGAATGACACACAATATGAGGAAAGATAAAAAAGCTTGAACCTCAAGATGTAGGAAACATACTATCAAAAAAAATATTAATTCCTTTCCAAATGTCATTTCTTCTGTGTATTCATGCCATATAACCAAAAATGTTTACTACTTCTGATGTTCAGTAGCAAAAATAAATATTATATTTTTAAAATAATTGAACAATTCTAGTAAGAACATGTTTGGCTATGTTAGAATTTTAGTGTTAAGATCGCAAGAACCTAGGAAAAGGGGAAAATGGTAACCTATTCTAATTAGAGTCTGATCCAGATAAGCAATGTAAAAATAATAAATTACAAATACAGAAAAGTGGTCATAATAAATAGGCATTAAAAGTCAGATGGAAACTGGTTATAGAATAATGACTTCTTTTTTTACACATTGACACCTCCCTGAATTCTTATTAATTATATTAACAGTTCTGACTTTTGAAAAAATGTTTTATGATTGTATTTGTTTCTTTTCTCAGAGCTGTTGACTAGCTATATGATGAGAAGCCACTTAAAGACAGACAGACTTAACCAGTCCTTTTACATATGCAATTTGAAACCAAATGCTATTCGATATTTTCTGCAGTACCAGCAATACCAATACAATAAATTCACCTTAAAATGGGCAGTCAGACTTCCATTCTTAGATAACATTATATATACAGAAATCATCCCAGAGAGTCATCAGCAATAGCACAACTTTTTTTTTTTTTTTTTCGAGACAGGGTTTCTCTGTGTAGCCTTGGCCATCCTGGACTCACTTTGTAGACCAGGCTCGCCTCGAACTCACAGCGATCTGCCTGCCTCTGTCTCCTGAGTGCTGGGATTAAAGGCATGCACCACCATGCCCGGCTACAACTTTAGTATTTTATTTTTTCTTCCCAATTATATTTTACTATTTAAAATAATTTTTAAATTTAAATATATTTTGAGCATATGATTTACTTCTCAAAGTCCTTCCAAATCTTAATCAAACAAAACCCTTCACAATGTAGAGAACAGAGAAAAACACCACCCAAACAGAAAAAAAAAAAAACAAAACAGTCCCCCTACAAAATTGTTACCAAATAAATATGTGTGTGAACACAAAAATACAAAACAAACACCACCACTACCTGTGGTTTACATGATATATTGGTCAACTACATCTGAAAATAAGACCTTCTTTGGAGTTGTTGATATATTCAATGTTACTCTATCAAAAAAAACAAAAACAAAAAAGTAGATTTTTCTCTCTTCCAAAAGATATAAATGACAATCCAGTTGTTAAAATTTAACCTAGTGGCTAAGTTTACTAAACAATCCTAATCAAACTTGACTAAAAACTTGAATTATATAAAGATATTGATTGAATCATGGGTGGAACAAATGTTATGAGAACAAGAATGTAGCTATCATGTTGATTCATAATCTCACTAATGTATACAAAAAAGTACATTTTATTATACTCAATATGACACAAACAATGGCTTGAAAACAAAGTTGGCATTTGGTAATGTTAACTTACTCAGTATTTTATGAGGTTTTTGTTACTGTCTTCCGAAGCACCTTGAATTATATAGAATAATACTTTGGTTTTGGTTAAATAATCAACTTAAGTTTTGAAGGATTACACTTCCATTATTACGTGTGTAAGGTCCTCTTTTTAGTAATTAAGAATGCATGTTGTATTAAGCTGTTCAACAGTTTTGTTTATGTGCATGGGCGTTTTTTTCCAGCATGCATGTGTGTATCTCACATGTCCAGTGCCTGTGGAGCCAAAAGAGGCCATCAGATTCCCTAGAACTTGAGGCACAGATGGTTGTGCACTTCCATGTGGCATTTGGGAATGAAACACAGGCTTTTCTGGAAGAGCAGCCAGTGATCTTAACGTTGAGTCATGTCTCCAGTCCTGAATGTTCAACAGTCTTTAACGAGCAAAATTAACCTCTTCAATGATTACAGCATATCTTAACCTTTCTAGAACCAATCATTTCTGGTGAAATAATCGATAACTATATTTAATAAATCTTCTAAATGTGCAGCTTTTCTTGTTTAGTTTTCATTTAAAAGTATCACCACGTTTAAATAAAATGTTTCATGTAAACTTATTGGCAGTAGTTATTCAAACACTTAAAGTTTATTACTTTGTATGTTTTTAGACAACATCTTTCTACTCAGCCATGGCTAGCCTAGAACTTCATATGTAGGTGAGGCTGGCCTTGAACTCACAGATCTTCTCTCCTCTGCCTTCTGACTGCTGGGATTAAAGGCATGTGTCATCACACCAACCTCAAAGACAAAAAAAAGTTTTATAGGCACTAAAGTGCTAAATGTGATGCCTAATTAATCATATTACTTGCTTTGAGAAATAATAGTGTAAGTTAAATATTGACTAATCTTCTCCTCTATGATCTAAAGCTTTTTATTAAGCATATTAAGCCCTAAGCATTTATCCAACTAGTATGCATCTATACATGGGGCCCGAGATAAAACAAAGAATGGAACGGAGCCTTCAGCAGTAGAAGAAGGGAGCTTTGGAAGATGACTGAAAATGCTATTACTTACAGCTGGGCTGCAGGTCCATGTTATTCTCACATCAATCAGGAGGCTGATGCAGATGTAGATTATACATAGGCCCAAAGAGTGTTTGCTCTACAAGGAGATTATTCCATGTTGTTTCAGTATACGCATAATGAAGTAAGAAGAGAAGAAAAGAGACTTTCCCTGCTCCACACAGTACGGCATATTCTAGGGTAAGCAGCGGAAAGCAGATAGTACAAGGAAAGATGGGATGCCAGCTACCCGATTGTACAATGAATTGATTGTGTCTGGAAAACAGGGACCAATAAATATTTTATACACCTCGCTGAAGGGCCTTGTGTTTACCCTCAAGACAAAGGAGAATTATTGAAATATGAAAAGTAGATGAATGATATAAGTAAAACTGAGAAATAAATGATTCCTACTATTTCCTGTACCCAATGTATAGAGTCCCAGATTGGACGAGAATAGAGAGTGATATCAGGGAAAACTTCTGTGGTGAGTTTTATCAGTAAATTAAGAATACCTTATTAGTGTGTGTGAAATAAAAGTGTTATACACACACACACACACACACACACACACACACACACACACACACACAAGTTGTTGGGCCAGTTGCTGAGTAAGATTCAAGAGAAGTGAGTTTCACTGATCCCTTACAAAATGTGTCATACAGTGCTAGACTTTGCTTAAAAAATAACAAACAAGAATTCAGTATACTCCTTCCAGATTCAACTGCATACTGTGGTTGCAAACGTTAAATGGAATATTTTTAGGTTCTTTTAAAATATATTTCACTCACAGTAACCTTAACAGTTTTGTATAATTTACATCAGTGTTACTTAGCGAATAAATGTGCCTTGTCGATATATCAGGTGCACGGAATGCATGAATACAACCTATTCAGTCATATGCAACCACATTTCCCTGGTCCATCTCCTCCTGATCCCTATTTGCTCACATCCCAAACTTCACAGAGTTTTAAAAAAAAAAAATTATAAACTTTATTTTTATGTACTCAGTCTAATTGGCATTGTCTCTATGCACATGTGTGGGGGACCACATAATGAAGAAGCCATAAATATATAAAAAAAAACTGATTCTCTCACCCCTAACATTAGTTAAATGCCACAGTTGGATTAATTATAATATGCTCAGATGTGTAATCAGTTGTCATTTTCCTCTTTGATCTCAACGCACAGCTCAGTAACCAGTAAATAATATATAACAAATAAATGCATCTTTAATTACTTGATGGGATCAAAAAGGCAGTGAACAACTTACAAAATGGTTTTTAACACAATGAATGTATTAAATGGTGAGAGATGGTTCATTGTTCCAATGATTTAATGTCTAGATTTGATCAGTTTACTTTCTTAAATTTTTCTTTTTTCACACTTTTAATTTTTAGTTGTTTCACATAGCATCAAGGGCATAATATGAAAATTTGGAGGAAGTACAATATTGTATAGGCAGTCTTAGTTCCAAATGATACAATACTGTGCACCTATCACCATGATGAGCACCAGTAATAATGACTATAAATATGTTATTTCCCTTAATGAGACTAGAGTTTAAAAGGCAGCCATGTTAAGTGCCAAGAGGATATAACAAGTGCAGTCTTTGATACAGGATTCAAACTGCCATTTGTTGTAAAAAAAAAAAAAAAATCGCTTCTGAGGGATGATAGAAGAAAGCCAACTTTTACAGTGCTGGGGACTATAAAGGAGCACTATGTGTGCTCATAATTTTGGTGTTTGATAAACTTGAGTCTCAATTACCATCTTACCAATGACTACTCATAAATGCATTCTGTATGACCCTGCATGATGTTTTACTTGTTAAAAGTATCATACCAATAAGGTGTAATGTGAGAATCATTAAAATGACCATTGTGCGACTGAATATGTATTTATATTTCCATAAAAACATGTTAAATATTCAGAAATGTTTGTGTCTGTAGGTAGCAGACAGGATACAAATGCACACCCATGTTAAGAGAGTGTTAAGCACTCTTGGGAGGTAAGCACTATTAGAAGAATCAAGAGAAGATTGGGGAGCTTTCAAAGTAAAGTAAAGGGGTGGCTATAGCTCCATTTATAGAGAAAAACAAAAAGTTGGGTGTTTTTGTTAGTGTGACTCTTAGACTTCAGCACTGGAGTGATAATGTTCTCTAGAGGTGAAAGATGAGTGCACAAACTAAAACATATCCCCACATCTTGCCAGATCCCCTATTGCTTACCACGCCATGGTGTCTCATCTGAGAAGTGTCTGCGTGCAACTGCCACCCCCTGCAAACTTGGCTGAAGTTCTAAGAGATAATAATGGAAGGCCGTCTCATCTATTTACTTCAGAGGTGACGGTTGGGCTGCACTGTCACTTAGTTATGCATTTTATTTTATCTCTCCTTGTACTTAAATGTTCATACCAATAATTTTATTTTACAGTGATATAAAAATACATCTTCAAGAGCCATCATGAAAGTTTACAAATGACAGCCTATTTTTTTTAAAAAGGGAATTCAGAAGATAATCACAGATGCATAGTTTAAATGTCCACTATATGCCTCTATCCACTGCAGGCTAATACTGCTATTAATTTCAGCCCCTTTGAGTTTACGGACCATGAAGTGGTAGAAATAGTTTATTGTAGAGCAGTGTTTCTATTATGACTTTTCTCACTGCCTTGATGGAGAAAAACAAGAAATTCAGTCGCCAGCACAGTAGCATTCAAGGATACAAATTCAATTCTTCTATGATTCATTATTTGCCTTTTTCCCATTGCCTGATTAGGCTCAAGGCCAGATCTCTTTGTACATCCCCCTTGGTCCCTGACCCTCCTTTTGGCTTGCTCACTCATTCAGTTCTGTCCTGGGCCGTGGTAGGCGAACATATGGAGGTTCCTGCCTTGGGATAATCAGGAACAACGGCAACAGCAGGCACGCTGGTGGGAAGCAGTGTCTTGTTTGTTAAAATCCATCCACTTCCCACAGAAGCGGCTCCAGGCGGAGCATCCCCGCAGCCAACAATGTCAGGAACATGGAGTGTCCCAGACCTTCACCCAGATTGTCATTTCAGACCAGAAGAGATCCTTTGCCTACGGGATGTCACTGAAGACTTTGATGGTTCTTGGTAATTAATCAACAGCTTCAGGGAAGGCATCAGGCTGTGTCAAGAGTGAGTAAAGATAATTCTTCACATGAGTATAGAAGAAACCAGAATTATGCTAAGCAAAGACGACAGGCTCCCTAGGAGTGGCAGTCCTTTCACCTGCAGAAAAGATGAATTCTGCTATTGTTCTCTCCTAAATGGAAGGTATAATCACAGGCATAGTTGCGGTTTGGCTTTTTCCGTGGCAGAAGAAACCATTAGAAACATAGTCCTGAAAGATATTTACTCATGTAACATTCTGTTCAATGCTCCTAACATATCCAATCTCCACCAAACTAGGGCTTCTTTCTTTGTTCCTGAGATCGGAGCCATTTGAGTTAATAACCGTGTCACTTCATTTTGGTGGAATTGAGGTTACTGAGGAATTCCTTAAATTTTTGTGTAAGGCAAATATGCCTTATTTACTCCTCAAACATTGTGCTCTTTTACATGTCTCTTTACCATCTGTATGTACCAATGCAGCTTCCCTCAGTTTCCCTCCTAGACCTAACAGGTTATTATTTATCATTTGAGTTATTAATAAAACCTCTCTGAAATTGTCTTCTGATTCACTTCTGTTTAGTGTCTCTATTGAGCTTGCTATCATTTTCTGTGTTATCGTACAAATATGTTATATAAATATTTATAGCCTTTAGGGGGATCTATTTCTTCTTTTCTCCTTTGCTGTTTGTTTAAATAACCACGTCACATCTTACTTCAATAGTGACCAGCATGCCCCAGCTGCCATTACGAAAGCTGTGCCAAGTGAGTATCTGTTACTGGTGGTGCAGATCCCCACCATCTTCCTGCTTTGTATGTAATGGTCTCCAGGTAGCTGCACTGTGGTGGGCGATATCCCCAGGAGTTCTTCCTGTGCACATGCTGCTTTTGTATACTCTAGGTGTTTTCTCTGCATTTTAAAATGGATTCTTGAACTTTCACTGGGTCAGTTTGTTTCACTGATCAACACCTAGTTCTTACAGGAGGATGGAAGGTAGTCACTCCTACACTGTCATCACTCTATACTATTTAGCATTTATTTCCTTCCCCTCCTCCCATTCTTCCCTTACCTAACCAATCACCAATCAACTTCTGGTCCCTGTACACTTTCCTGTTCTTGACATTTCACATAAGTGCAGGCATACAATATGTAGCTTTTCATAGCTGGCTTTCTTACTCCACTCAGGGATTTTAGGTTAATCTTGATGAAATTATGCACTGATAATTAATCAATTTAAATGTCTAAGTAGTATAAAGTTCTTTTTGGACCTTTTTAGATTTTGTAAATAGTTTCACTTTTTTTGTCAGATAACTGGGGTGTTTTCACCTTTTTGTATTATGTATAAAATAGCATTAAACACTGTGTACAAGCTTAGTTGGAACATATGTTTTGCTTCATACTACTTGGAAATATACAAAGGAGTAAACTTATTACTTCTTTTGCCAGTTTTATGTTTACCTATTTGAGAAACTTCCAGAAAAATGTGAAAATAACAATACTACAGTTAATTTTCAGAAATAGAGCATAAGTATTCTGGCTTTCTCACATCCCCGCTACACATTACTGCTTTTTTATTCTACACATAATTGTGTCTCACAAACAAATAATAAGAAAACATATTGTCATATGTTTCCTGGTCATTTATATTTGCTCTGTGAAAATGACTTATTTTTGTGTACTTTTATAGCTATATCTCTTAGTATCCAATGAAAAATCTTCATATAGCCCCGATATAAAAATTTATTAGATATATAATGTCCAATTATTTACTTTATTTTGTGTCCTGTCTTCTTATTTTGTAGTGATCTTTGGTGAGTGGACATTTATAATTTTGATATAATCAACTGTAGCTATTTATATTAAGTATTTCTTGCTCTTTATAAAACATCTGAATTCAATGAAAAATACTTTGTGGTAAAGATTTATGTGTCTTTTATTAAGATATTTAAATTTTTTAACCTCTTACTTACAGATCTTTACTCCATTTTGAATTAATTTTTTATATCTGGGAGAAAATTGAAAATTATGTTATGTGTAAGGGAAGATTTTGTAATATTTCTGTCTTCTTTTCTCTGGGGACAGGGTTGGACTATACAGCCCAATCTGGCCTCAGACTTGGGTTCCTCTCACTGATGTTCTAAGTGGTGGGATTAGAGCTGTGCCCAAGGACCAGCCTGAAAGACAACATGAGTTCAGATCAGCCTGTGAAATTTAGTGAGACAGTGGTTCAAAATAAAAACTAACAAGATGAAAAGGCTATGTGACCTTTCTGGAACATTTGCTGGTCTCTTCTGGGGTTCATATTACAGTAATCAAACAATATAAACAAGGCATTTTTGTCATGTTTCTCTGAGTGGGGTTTACCTTTTAGTATGATTTTGGGGAATGTGCATAATATGAAATTTATAATTTAGGAGGCAGAAGAGACAAAAAGAGAGAAGCGGAAACCCCAGAAAACAGTAGATGTGTGAGATGGGAGTTCAGGGTCAATACTTCATGATAAGTGGCTGGGTACAACTGGAATTCTGCTGGGCTGAGAGAGAATTTGAAAGCAAATAGAATATGTAGTAAAAGGCTGCTTTCAGATATTAATAAGATATCCTTAATTTTCTTTACAAGAGGCAAGTTACTTTTGGAATATTTCTATTACTAATTTCATTTGCTAGTCTATCTTTAAAAGAAAGAGCATAATGGGTTTCACTAGAACACATATAAATGAGATTTATTAGAGTTACAAATATTTGTCTGGAGATAGTTATATATAGATTCCATTAGGCTTTGTAATTTTTATATTATCAATTGAGAATGACAATACCACCCAAATCAATTACATTTATTTAGGGTAAAATTTTGTGTAGCAAAGTTTTCAGTACCATTCCTTTAGTATTGATCCCTTACTCTACCTTATTTTTTGTTTTGTGATTTCATTAGAAATACTGTACAAACACAGGCTTTTATCAGTGGCCTGTAAGCTTTATGCTCGTTGTATTAAGAAATCAAAATAAAAAAAAGAAAAAAATCAAAATACAAAAAGGCTGCATTCAAAAGAAACAATTTAGTATTACTAAATTAAATTACATATTAATAATATGTATTATCAGCATCCTATCAACTGTAACAAAATATCTGAGAATATTAACTTATATTGTAGAAAGAGTACATTAAGAAACAGTTACTTCTGCAATTTTTTTTAGATATATTTTATTAATTTATTCATATTACATCTCAATTGTTCTCCCATCCCTTGTATTCTCCCATTCCTCCCACCCTTCCATTTTCCCCTTATTCCCCTCCCCTATGATTGTGACTGAGGGGAACTCCACCCCCTGTATATGCTCATAGGGTATCAAGTCTCTGTTGGTAGCCTTCTATCCTTCTTCTGAGTGCCACCAGGACTCCCCATCCAGGGGACGTGGTCAAATATGGGGCACCAGAGTTCTAGTGAAAGTCAGACCCCACTCTTCACTCAGCTGTGGAGAACGTCCTGTCCATTGGCTAAATCTGGGTAGGGGTTCGAAGTTTACTGTACGTATTGGCTAGTGCCATAGTTTGAGCAGGACCCCTGGCCCAGATGTGCCCATAATAATGTTCTTCTTGTAGGTTTCTAGGACCCTCTGGATCCTTCTGTTTCCCCATTCTCCCATGCTTCTCTCACATAGAGTCCCAATAGGATGTCCTCCCCTCTGACTCACTTTCCTGGTAAGTGAAGACTTTCATGGGACATATCCCTTGGGCTAGTGTGCAGATATAAGTGAGTATATACCATTTGAGTCTTTCTACTTCTGGATTAACTCCCTCACGATCATTTCTAGTTCAATCCACTTGTTCACAAATTTCTGGAATTCCTTGTTTTTAATAGGCATTGAGGAAAGGGAAGATACCAGACTGCAATTTCTATATAAAGATTATATCACCTGCTTGCTTCGTGTCAGAAGAACATGGCAGAGCATGTAGCTTACTTATATCATTAGACAGAAAACAGAGAGAACACAGGATCGCTACAGTCCATTTCATGAGCACACTTCCATGACTGGGTGACTTCTCCTAAGTCCTCTTTTCTCAGGTTTCTACGTCTCCTTAGGACTAAGTCTACCTTAGGATAACAGTTACCCAAACTACCTGAAGAATTTAATGAAATGACTAGTTATAAAGTTGCCATAATGGTTAAGGATATGAAGGGCATATTGAGAGTCATTCTGCATTTGGAGATAAGAAAGGGCATTATTATTCAGAGATGAGCAAAATTATTATTGAGAGCATGAGAAGAATTGTAAGTAGAGCAGAAGAACTCAAGTAGGAGGAGGACTTTGAAGCAGAACCATATTCATAATTCAAACTGAGGTTCAGAGAACAAATACTATGATCTCATCTTCCCATTCTCCCTTTACTGACTTGATGAACCCAGTGGACCTCTATATGACAAAGAGGTCTTGCTGATTCAATAGAGGTCCATCAGTATATTGAGGCACCCAGAGGACTGATGAAGATTGGTGAGTTGACCTTGAGCAACAAACAATAGTTGTATAACAAAGTTTTAAGTATTATGTTAGATACTTCAAGATTTCTAGACAAGAAGATGACATCACAAGAGATACTCCAAATCACATGCAGTAGAGATAGAGGTGTATGTGTGTGCATGCGTGCATGTGCGTGTGCGTATGTGTGTGTGTGTGCATGCACACGTGTGTACACATGTGCATATATGCATGTGCATGTGTATTCTGTTTGGGATTATTACCTTATAAATACACTTTACCTACTTTACATAGGAGCATTGGAGTTCTGGTGAATTGAAGGAACTTCTCTTTTTATCAGTTTCTAAATTTTATTTACTTTTCAAATGTTTGCCTTTTTGATAGTTTACTATATGAAGTAGAAAGTGTTTTTTAATGGATTGTATTCAAATTACAGATCTAATGTCATGCAATGTGGGGTGGTGTTTTAACTCACTTTGCTATACCAAAAGGATGAGCCATGCTTTGTTAAGAAACAAGATTAATATCAAACTCAGAGACAGTTTTTAAATAATATATATATATAATTATCCCAGAAATAATCACTATATTTATTATGTATTTATTATATGCTACTGATAAAACATTTGCTTAAAGATCAATTTCTTTGCAAACCTTTCTAATTGTGGCCTTGTTCTCCATTAATTGTGGACTGTGTTCTCCATAAGCTCTTTGTTTCTGTAGCAGCACAAGAAAAAAATCCTTTATTCATTAGAATCATTTACAATAATGTTGGGACATCATGGTAACCCAGGATTGTAATTTAAGCACTCAGGAGACTAAGGCAGAAGGATGACGTATTTGATGCTTTTTGGCTTGCTCAAGCTACATAGTCAGACCCTGTCTCAAAAGACAGAATATTTATAGATTGGAGTGTGTAATGCTCTGTACACATGCTAATAAAGGGTGGTTGGTACTAAGGAAGGGAAGAGAAGCAAAGGAATGAAGCTTACTGTGCTCAGTGGAGCTGAATGAATACAACAAAGAAGATTGACTGTTAAATAGACAGAGCTCTGACCTTTCCAGGGGACTGCCATTCACATTCAAAGTCATACTTGAATGCTGTCCTGGGACTCTGGTGGAGGCCATATCCAAGCCCACCCACAGTGAACTGACCATGTGTATATAAACAGAGAATGTTTATTTCTTGGCTGAGGACTTACCTGAAATCTGAAAATTTGTTAAACTGAATAACACAAAACAAAAATAATGCATCACAAGATTCTAGTTACCGAATTAGGAGCATATTTCTGAAGAAGATCAGTAATGAGTGTATGGCTGGCTTTTATATATGCCTTGACAATTTTTCTGTCACTTAAATTGGAAAAAAATTTAGGATACATGCAAATATAGCCGGTTCTGATGCACCAGAAGCACTCTTGAGTGCCTACGGGGACCTTCCAAAATGTCTGCTTATGATAAACTACTCCGAGCATAAGAAGTTTTCAAATGCTGAGTTGTGATCAGCTATAAAAGCTATGAATGTTAATATCTCTCTAGGAAAAAAAAACTAAGAAGTATTCGTTCCCACCCACACGAGACTGCCAAATTATCATAGCACAACATAATATCATATGCTGATAGTTATCTGATGAATTTTGTATGTATAAAGAAGAATGGAAGTAAATTCCACTTAATTAAAAGCATATCTCTCTGTGCAGGTTTGAAGAGATGAAATGATTAGCCCCTTATGAAACACCTGGCGTATGCCAGATAAACAATAAATAATAGTTACTTTTGAAAGATTCTTTCCTGTGCTCATCACATCCATATATCCTGTAGAGACTTTTAAAGCCTTTGAAATTTTTTATTTTCTCTAACACAAAATATGGGAATAGTTTCTCTTCCACAGCAACAATCAAAAATTGGATGGAAAAATGTCAAGTATATAGTTCAGTGTCTTGCCTATGGAACTATTCAATAGGGTTTTCTTATGTAAATCCTCAGCTGAATCAAATGATTATTTAAATAAAATATGAGGAAGTCAACGAGTGAAGGGAGTGTATATAGACATTGTTACTAGTTCCCAACACCAGATTGAAAATACATGGCTCAGAATGGGTTACTTGTCAACAAGAATTGACCTAGGGAGCACTTGATTCCTATTAAAATTAATCTACACCTGACATACTTTCTATTTCTGGAAAATTCAGGCAACCAACACTGTGGTAACATTGATGATATATGTTCATGTTTGCATATGACAGACAACTGCAAACTTTGCCACTCTGCCGCTAACATTAGAGAAAATTAAGTCCCAAAGCAGCCAGGCGCCGAGGAGCAGCTGTACTGTGAGCTATTTCCAATTGTTCTGAGGGGATCACTAATTAAACCTGTAAACGTTATCTATGAATTGTAGTAAACGCCGTCTCCTACACACCTGCACCTGAAAGAGACACTGATTTTGTATAAAGCAATAATTTTAAATAAAAATGTAGTTTGATTGAAATTTCTAGCCACACTATCTGTTTATAATTACTATGTAGCATTCTAATAAATTATCTCTATTATTTTGAAAGTGCTGCAGATTGTATCACAATAGAACCTTTAAATCCTTTCAGGTAGAAGAGTGATCTTTAGGATACAGAATATATTTAAATAGAAAATTGTTTCCTTCATCAAGGTAAATATAAAACCTTGTACTTATACAGTCTAGATGCTTTGTAAATACAATATTTATTATTGCATGACAGTTTACATTTTACAAAAATAGCCCCCATATATGTGCAAATAAAACTCCCCAAATAAATGACCTTGAGTATCAAAAGAAGAGACCTTCTAAATTTGTCTCATGAGGAATATGACTGAGTATGTGGAAAAGTACTTCTGAATTTGGCTCACAGTCTTGATATAAGAAGCAAATGAGCAAGAGAATCATACTTTTGATATAAGACTTTTGGCTACACAGTGAAAACATATCACCGGTCTGTCAGTGCCTCTACCATTTTTTAGAAACACCTTTAAACTAACTCTGTGCTGCTCACCATATTTCACTGCATTTGTTGTTTTTGTTTTTATCCCAGGGCTCACCAGAACCTATCTGTTTGGTATATTTATTGACTGGATATTAAAGAAAACAACTATTTCTGGTTAGGTGTTTATGAATGCCTAATGTATGTGATCTCTTCATATGGACCATTATAAGGGAGTAACAGAGATGGTGAGAGGGCAGCAACATCTGACTGAAACTTTTTATTTTGGGCAAAGAAATGAAATGAGGAAAGCGTGGATCTATGAGCCAGTTTTACCTTCTAGTATATCTGACCCTATATCTGTTTTCTCTGTTATGTTGGGAAATTTGTCAGTTGTCTCTAAGTCTCGGTTCTCTCAACTCTATAGCATTAACAATCTTAGATGTGCAGTCCTTGGACTACCAATTTGTGCCATGTATGACTGTTTCTCTCTCGCTCTCTTTCTCTCCTTTGGTCAGAACACTAATTAAATAGCAAACAAACAAACTCAGACTGCATTTTGAAAACTACACAATTCTCTGTCATCACACAACTTGGAAATAAATAAAAATATTTTATATCAGATGAGTAAGGAAAAATTCACGTGTATGTTTTCAAACTCTTCCCTATAGGGCCTTCCCGATACTACTAGGCCTCTAGCTCACTGTTGTATTAGATTCACAGCCTTCCTCACAAGGTCATTTACTCTTCGTAAATCCCCTTTCAGTTTTTTTTTTTAATCCTTTTCTTCATTAAAGAAAGGCTCACATGTTCAAAATTTACTTTTCTCCAACAAACTCTTTAAAGCAACTTCCAACATTCTGCTTGCCAGATAATTAAAGTCAAATATTAACCGAGTCTCTTTCTTATTTATTAAACTTTAACTCCATGTCCTTGGCATATAAACCAGTTTTAATTACTGTGGTGTCTTCCGTTATTTACAAGTTATCACTAGTGTGGGTTTTGTTTAGTCTATAAGTTCTGTTTCTTATAGTATGTCGCTTGCACAGTGAAAGAAAGTCTTGACATTCCTTTGGTGCTGGTAGATTCCATAACAAAAAGGAGTAGAGGACTCCGTGCTCTATCCCCTGGAAGCTAAGTGTGTGACAACTTAAGCAACACATCCAAGTGGGGCTGAAAAATGTCCCATTGGTTTAGGGAGAATTGGAGGGGGTTCTGAGTTTTAAATGCATGCAGTACTTAATGAACAGAAGAGAGAGCCCACCACATAGGAACTAACATTCTTAAGTATCTACCAGAGTCTGGAAATATGCCTGCCTTGAACATAAGCATTTTTATGTAACCTTAAGGATCTTGAGGATGTCAAATCTGCTTTTTGTAAAGGAAGAAATAAATCAACTATTGTAAATGAGATTTGGTTTTTGATTTCTAATTCAAACAGAATATTGTTAACATATCAAAATGCTACTTATTTTGTGTGATTTTATAGTTTGTTATGTTGCTAAATTCTTTGTCTACTTTATATGAAATTGCATTTATACAGAACTGAGTTCAAGAGGCTGATAGGACATGACAGTGACTTGTAAATTGATAAGAGGGTTGACGTGGATATTTGCAACACAGAAATGGTATGAAAAATATACACAATACTGCATATGTTGCTCAGATTCATTTAGCCACTTCTAAATATGTGGGTATTTTGGACATTATGTTGTATGCTATAAATATATTTCATATTGTTTATTGTCATTCTGCATAGAAGAGTGGCCTGGGCTGTCTCAGGGAGCAGCTGTCATACTACATAGCAGAGTAACCATTCATAGTGTCAGAGACTGGTTCTCTCCCACAGTTGGGTCTCAAGTTGGGCCAGTCTCTGGATTCGCACTCCCTAAATCTTTGCTCCATCTTTGTTCTTCCACATCTTGTAGGAAGGATAAACCTTTGGTCGAAGGTTTCGTGGGTAGGTTGGTATCCTAACTGGGTTATCTTGTGTAGCCACAGTGGGAGCGGATGCAGCTAGTCCTGCAGCAATGTAATATGCCCAAGAGCACGGTGGAACCCATGGGGTACCTTCTCCTTCTCTGAGGACATAATGTAGGGGAGTGTATCTGGGAAGCTCAGAGGAGAGGAGGGGGGCTGTGATCAGGATGTAAAGTGAATAAATACATTAATGGAGAAAAATGTTATTTAGCTACATGAATTGAGGTATGTTATCATCACGAGGTTATAAAGGTTTGCATATGTCACGTGGCAGCAAAAATCTTAATTACATTACAAACATGAATCTTTCCAAATCCAACTCACACCCATCATTTCCTCCAGAGAAGCCTGGGTTTATGATCATGCTGTCTATATTTATTGAATAAGTCACTTGACTTTCATCTGCCTGAAGAGTATAAAATAATTAATTTCCTATCCTAAAATAATGAATACTGTATAAGATACTATACCACATTTTAAAACAAAGTATTTCTATATAGTTCAACAACTTCAGAAATTTCACCATTACCCACAAAATGACCATTAGCATCCTTTCCTTCATCTATCTTGGATGAAATTTCTAATTCTGGATTAAGAACAAGAAGGCAAGAGACAATCGGCTGCTAGGAAAAGTTATCTAAACTGGAAAGGAATGTGTAGAGAAAGTTGAACAATTGTCTTGTGCTGTTAGCTAATAAAAATATTCATGTGAAATTATCTTTTTAAACAGAGAAAACAAATTATTTAGGGAACAGCATGCAGCCTTGGAATGAGGTGAAAGGAGTTATGATTAAAGGCCAAACAAGTTTAAGTTATTAAGCAATTTCTGATAGCCTTAGAACCACACAGGCACCCAGCAGAGGCTTGGTTTGTGGAGCGTCCTTACCAGCATCCTCTGGGTTTTCCTCAACCTGTTCCATTTGTTGACTTAACTTAAAATGGCATTCCCTGTTCTCTCTACTATCTATACTTGTTTATAAAGCAATGCTAACATTTCTTTCATCAATAATCCGAAGAGAGCATCATCTGCATCTTACTCTAGTCGTGCTTTTTTAATGAGGGACATTGCTAAGGAAAAGAAACCCAAGCTTAATGATTCCATTAAGCTTTCCAAATTGGGACTGGCTTTCTTAGGTCTTGCCACTTTTTTTCTCAAATGCTAAAATTAAAATAGTTTCTATTGTCCCAACCATAAGATGAAAAAATTAAAGATTACAATGTGCATAATTTAGTGTACATAAAACAAAGAACATCTAATAAAAGTACATCTAATAAACATCTTCCAAAGTCATTTTGGTTTTAAATTTAAATTTAACTCTTGTAGTCCTCACAAAAAATAGAGAGGAATAGGAAATATTGATCTTATTCTATACAAGAAATAAAGCCAGTAATTTAGAACTAAAAGTCCCTCCTAAGAACAAAACCAATACACAAGGAGCTTGAGGGGAGAAGCATTTCATGTCTTCACTTTTAGCAGAAAAATTTATCACTAATCATTTGTGTTATATTCAGATGTAGATTTTATGTCTTATATTTTTACTTTAATATGAACTTGGAGAAAAGAAGTTATTGGTCTGCTTTTGTTAGTAAGTTAATTGAATTTCCCACTAACAATGTACTTCAAATCTAACTGATAATTTGCAAATAAACCATATTTATTTATTTTTAATATTTAATTTTAAGTGTGTGTGTATTTGTGTGCTCCCACGTGTACATATATACATGCACCATGTGAGTGGATAATTCTTAAGGGGGCCTGAAATATGTTGAAGAGACCTGTCCAAAGTAACACACAATTAGTTGTGGTAGTTCGACTGTGTGCTCAGACCCATAAATGATATCCATTGTTTTAGGTGCTTTTATCAGTGAGCACTCATCTTGGCAACAGAAATATCAAAACTAATACTTTTCAAATTTTTTTATAGCAAATTACCATGGGTAAGCGCTGACAAAGAGAACAATGTGGAATATCAATTTTGTTGAATTTTCAATATTTTATCTGTATCTCATTCATTTTAATTTTATACAGTTGCTTACTTTGGTTAAATTAATTGTAAAGCACAAATCTGTAGTCAGAAATCTGTTTTTCCCCCTACACCATAAATATTTTCCTTTTCTAAATGTTAAAATCTCTAGCTTCAATATATGTTAAAGCAAATCAGAAAACATTATTATTGAACTGTTCCTTTGTTTCTGGGGTGTTCAGTGATGGAGGGGAAAGAGGAGTGTGGGGACTACAAAGGCATCTCTTGTTCAGAGCTTTTAAGCAATCCTGCTCATTAGTAGTAAGGGTGCATTCTAATACCAAGTGCAACGTGCTGTGTCAATTGTTTTACTTAAGTGATAAGAAGTGTGCCGACAGGAGATAGAAAAATGGATTCATGAATCAGGGAGAGAGGTAGGAAACAAAATCTGCCTTTATTTATTTTTAAAAAACAATTCTTAGGAAGCACATTCATCTTTGCATAATATTGTGCACTCATTGTTATGCATCTTCATATTTCGTGAATATATACACTTGTTCCTTCATTATGATGGCAGAATTATGCATAAATAAAAACATAAACATGAAGTATGATTCTTATCAATCATAATTGATTTTTTTTTGTTTCTGATATTTTTTATATCCTAAATATCTCCTTGTGAGCATTTATTAATTCTTGAAATGTGAAAAATATCCCATTAAAATTAGTTTTGAAATGAGCTCAGTGTCTGGCAGGCCATTTGAGGATGTATTATATTTATATATTTACATATTTATATATTGATACTAACCCCCAAAATAACATAGTCAAAAATGAACACACTAAGAACATTGGAGATATCCCCTGAATAGCATGCCTTACCCCTCCAAAAAAACTAGATCACACTATTACTGCATTATTATTATGCAACACCTACTTTTCAAGGGCCTGCAGTAATGAGCATCACTCCTATATAACCTAATTAGAAAAACAGTTTGGAAGTTGGAGGCGTTCTTAATCTAAATCAATTAAAGGGAAGGATGTCAGCTTCGTTTTGGGTTTGCTTATCTTTCCCATCACAACTGCACTGAAAAGAACTGTCTTCCACAATCCCCTTGCCTTTCCCCAGTGTTATGTGTGTTATGTGCACTGTGTGTAAATCCGGCAATCCATGGTGGCAATTAGTTTCTGAGCATCCTGCCACAGCTAGGAGAGAGAGAGTGATGACAGACAACACCCAGGATTCTACACTGAAAATGCTTTGATGGGTGCATTCATTCACAAATGACATATCTCTACTGGGTGGGGCCAGTCAACTGTGTACTCCAGCCCTATTTCTGTTGCGATTGGAGAGCTCTCCTTCCTCCCTCACCCATGCCCTGAATCCCACTGTGTCACAGTTAATCTGATTATTAAATGGGAAAAGCATGTCACATAGTGACTATTTAAGGAGCACAGTCTTTTGCAGAGCAGATCATTATGGGCCCTTTACCTCTCCATTGCTAAAATAAGGTTCCCAGTGGTATCTGTCACCTACCCAAATTTGGAGCTAGTTTTAAATGTGTGCTCCCTCTCCAAATATCTTATGTAGAACTACTTTCTCTATAGTAATTTTATCTGTTTCAGTCATTCTGAAGTCATCATTATCTGCCAAGCAAGTGAGGCAGAAACACACACACACACACACACACACACACACACACACACAAACACACACACTTCAAAATTTGAAATTGGGACACATGATTTATTAATTCAAGATTCACTTATATATGTGCCTTATGACCTAGGTTGTGGTCCATGAAACACAACCAAATTTTAATCATCTTTATTTTCCCAGTGTGCAAATTACTCTTAACTTATACAACTTATTATTACCTAGTGCAAATAACTCAATTCATACAACAGAATTAATGAATTAATCTAAAAAGCTACAAGTCTTGTATTGTTCTAATTACAAAGGTGTTGGGGTCTCTAAGTGATGAAATTTATTCAGCATCTTAATTGTGTGAGAAAATAATAGATGAATTTTTGCTAATGGACACACTTTGAGGACATGTAGGAAATTAAATATTAGTTAATAAGTAAGAATTTTAGAACTTAAATCAG
Organism: Acomys russatus; assembly: GCF_903995435.1. Classification (NCBI taxonomy): domain Eukaryota; kingdom Metazoa; phylum Chordata; class Mammalia; order Rodentia; family Muridae; genus Acomys; species Acomys russatus. Next base: position 23,643,898 of record NC_067162.1, read on the forward strand.
GACATATAGAGTATATTTATGGTTTTATGCAGGATACTTTGTGAAAACATTAAGATTCAACATTTCTCCATCTATAGCCAAAGAAAAGTAAAAGTACAGTCAATATCAGCATAACTATGGGGTTGAGATTCATTTTGATTTTGACACACTATTTTGTATATATTTTTTCTTTTCTGTTATAGTCTCTGTAGTTCAAATTTCCAGAATTACCTTTTGTAGATTTGCCATTGGTTCAATGTGGTTAACTGACTCCCATAGAAAGAGGAGATATCAAACATACCAGTTCTTTGGCCTTTGGTACTTTCTTCAAATGTTTTGGGTTTCAGTTGACTGAAGTCTGTGTGGAAAGGCAGATGCAGCCATAGACAAGCTCAGGATAAAAAGGGACACTGATCCAATAAGGGATCTAAGCATCCCTTAATTCTGTTTTTAATTTTTCTGTGGTTCAAAATGATCTTGAGCACTTTCAAAATTAACATGGCTAAAATCACGTCCAGATATTCTGATTCAGTGCTTTTGGATTGCAGCCCAGAAATACTCATTTTCAAACGCCATCAGTTGTCACTTATATATAGGTGTTTTATGAACCACACACTGAGAAAATGCCATTTATTTGTGTCTGTAACAAGAAGAATTTGTCTCTCTCCCTCCCAACCCTTACTAATCCCAGTGGCCATTCTCCTTTCCCTCTAGATAAATGGGGCAAATGCATAATGTAATCTTGCTAAGGGAAACTTGGAAAAACAGTGCAATGGGACTACTTGTGTGCTGCTTGAACCTAGCTCTAGAATATGTTTGTTGAAGTCCTATCGTTCTGACTGTCACTGAACAATTTCACAAAGTTCATAGCTGGCATGATGCTGCATCCTTAATTAATCCACACTAAGCAATTTGTCTATGGGAAAGATTCCTTTTGCAGAGTTTGAAAAGGAAAAGGAAAAAAAAAGCATGGGACATTAGGGGGACAAAGATGAGTAAGCTAAAAAGTAAAAGGAGAAGAAAGAAACCGTGGAGCAAAGGAAGAAGAGGAGTGGAAAAAGGAGAGATGAGGAAGAGAGAGAAAGGTGGAGGGCCTATTTATTTTAATCCAGTGGAGTCCATTCCCAGATACTCTGACGAAAGGTGCTTCTGTTTCTTACTGAGAAGGATCTAAATAAATGCATGGAAACCTGGTGTGCATGGTTGTACTTTAAGACTTAAAGTCATAGTTAACATGGAATGCAATTCTCATGACTCTCCATGGACATTTGCAAACATTTCCTCTCAACTACCGTTCTGAGGTATACTTGGAAAGGCATATTTTTGTAGAAAATGTTGTTCTAAAGCAAGAGTAATACTCAATTAACAGCTACTGGTTATCCACTCAGAGTAGAGTTTAGACTCTGGTCAATGAAATGCTTACTGACTGTGTTCTCTCAAAAGCATTGTAATCTAGATGACAGCAGATTAGCTACAAGAACGGAAAGTGGGCTTAGATGGTATAATTTTATGTACTGATGATTATGATGGATTAATGTACAAAGATGATAGAGAATAGGTCCTGCCTTGGGAGTGACCCTAGGATCTGTAGATGGGATGGTAAGTGGGAACCATCCAGTGAAATGAATGAATTTCAAAAGTCTGTCACTAAAAGATATACAGAGGATATCATAGCAAAGAAATTTTGAGCTGAAAGGAAAGGATTGGTATCAACGATGTAAACATGTCTAACTTAGAAAATAGTTCCTTGGGTCAGTAAATGCTTATCATTATTGCTATTTTCATACTAAGCAAGTCTAGGGCTTTATATTGAGAACATTAGCTTAAAATTAGATTGTTTTGCCTATGGGATGCTGGTATCATAATTTTGTTTGAAAATGGTTTGCCTGTTTTCATTGTCATTCTTGGAAGTACAGTCTTGAGTATGGCAGCTATTACCTTACTGCGTTCTGTGTTTCAGGTACTTTTCCCAGTTATTCTTTGCCTATATTGTGTCCGTTTGTGTCTCTCATTTGTCATTACTGCTTCTTATTTGGAAGTTTGCAGTGATCCTCTACGTTATGAATGGAGCATATTTTATACATGGTTATTATAACTGCAATGGCATTCTTGTTGACTCAAGTCTCAGAATTTACAAGGTATTAGTATTTATGCTACTATTATAGAAATGATAAATAAAGAGAAAATAGAAGATAAAAAGAGAAAGAAAAAAGATTGCTAGGGCTTCAAAAGTAATATGATATTTAGAAACAGGATAATATTTGATATAATTAATCTTGGAGCAAGAATCATTTCAGAATTTGATTTACTATCTTATTGGCATATTTTTCCCTACAGCTTAGTAATTAAGTCAATTTTACTTAATCAGCTTTTCTACTTCTATTTTATCTGTATTATTGTTATTTTTCTACTCCTGTGATGAAGCACTGTAACCAAAGGCAACTTAAGCAGGAAAGGGTTCATTTGCTTTACATGGAGTCATAGTTCATTAAAAAAAACCAAGGTGGGAACTCAAATAGGGTAAGAACTGGGAGGCAGGGGCTGAGGTATAGACCATGAAGGAAGAGCTACTGGCTTGTTCTCATCATTCTTATCTCTCAGGCTCTAACAGGACAGCCTATGGAACTCTCAACCTTCAGTGGCTTTACTACTGAAAAGCTCCAAATTTCTTCCAGACACCTGGCAAAACCATTAGGTCATGTCTATCATGGCAGTACCCACACTGTTCTGGTACCAATTTCTGAAACTTCAAAAACGAGACCTCCATAATATGCATTGTTCTTGGTGGTTATCACATGGTACTGGTATCTACAAAATGGTGGGATTTCCTGCCACAACTGACCTGCACTTTCACCAACAGCCTCTCTCAGCTCTCTTCATGGAATCCAGCCCTATCCCACAGTGCCAAGCCTCGACTTCTCTGCATGGCCCCTTCCTCCCTTCGAAGCAGGACCGCCTGGGTGACTCTTACACTACAAAGTTTGCCTGTCAGCATCGTGTACAGCCTTAGTCACCTCTGGGACACAGCTTTTGTGTGCTGACTCCCAGAAAACACTTCCCAGAAGACATTACCTCAATGATTCTCACTCTTTCTTTATCGTGGCCAATTGACTAGCTACAGGTGAGCAGCATCCATCATCCCAGCAAAGCAAAGGTTTTATCTTTGTCTTTCTGCCATCTTGTAATCACAGTTGATTCTTCAGTTTCAGCTGTCCAATACTACACTGTTTTTAATTCAAAATATGCGTTTGCACTGATGACAGTATTTATGTGGCTCTCCAACTTGCCTGCAGAACTTCACAAGCCATAACACCATTATTTGCATTATTCTTGGTGATTTCCCATGATACCAGCATCTCCAAGTAGCTGGGCAAAGTTGTATGGTATGTTCCTGATTGGATTATTTGATACTGACCTAGATTTAGGCTGAGCCAGGCCTCCTAATGGAAGCCTACCTAAAATATATGGGAAATGCCTTTGATTTTTGCCTACTTATGCTCACTCCCAATGGCAAGGTCATAAATTCTTATGTTGAGGCATTCCTTTCATTGGTATTAGAGCCTACGTCTTTAGAATTCTGATATGAACAGAATAGTTAAGAAAGACATCATCCTGACTATCAGCCAGAAACTTCTGGATCAGTTATTTTATGGCTGCTCTTAATTTCATTACAGTTACATTAAAGTACTGAGAGCATATTTAATAGAGAATGGTTGAATAAATCAAACCATATATATATAATATTTTTATTTTCTCTTTTCTCATATTACATCTTGACTACTGTTTCTTCTTTCTCCTCTTCTCCTAGTCATACCCAACCCCAAACATATACCTCTCCTTTCTCCAAAAGTCACTCCTCTTGTCTTTTACTTCAGAAAATGGCAGGCTTCCCAAGGATGTCAACTAAACATGGCATATTAACTTGCAAGAAGACAAGGTATCTCCACTCATATCACACCTGGACAAGGCTACCCAGTGGGAGGAAAGGGTCCCCAAAGCAGGCAAAAGAATCAAAGACAGGCCCTGCTCCCACTGTTGGGTGTCCTACAGAAATGCCAATCTATACAACCATAACATTTAACCTAGGTCAGACCCATACAGTTCAGTCTCTGTGAGCCCCATGAGCCCTGGTTAGTTGATTCTGTGGGCCTTTTTATTGTGCTGTCCTTGATCCCTATGGATACTTTCATCTTTCCTCCCCTTCTTCAGCAGCATCCCCTAGTTTTCTTCTAATATTTGGCTGTGGGTATCTACATCTCTTTTCATCAGCTGCTGGATAAAGCCTCTCTGACAATGATTATTCTAGGCTCTTGACTGTGAGTATTGCAGAGTATCATTCTTTTTTTTTTTTTTTTTTTTTTCAAGTCATATTTGGTTCTATCCTAGGTCTCTGGCTATCTAACTTTTATTCTCTGGCCCTCCAAACAGAGTCTATCATGGGCTCCATAACATTGCCTGGGTTTCAAGTTGGATCAGCTTCTGGCTGACCACTCCCACAAGTTCTGTGCCATCTTTCCCTCAGTATATCTTGTAAGTAGACAAGTTTGTAGGTGGAACATTTTGTGGCTGAGTTGGGTTCCAGTTCCTAATGTGTAAGGCTTATAGTTTTGGGTGTAAAGTGAAGTTTAGTAGATAGTCAATAATGACTCTTTCAAGATAAGCTAAGTACTTTTAAACTGTGATGTTACTGAGGATTGACTACAATGGCTGTCTTCTTCATTATAGCTATAATTTAAAATACAATCTTTGAAAAATATTTTCACAATTAGAGTATAAACAATTTTATAAGTGTGTGGGTGTATGTGTTAGAATGTATATGAGTATGTGTGTGTTTGAGAGATTGATGATTTATGGTGAAGTAAAGGATTGAAGGAAGAAAGGAAAGAAGGGAGGAAGGAGGGAGGGAGGCAAGGAAAAAAGAAAGAAAACATACATGATTTTCTGTTTATCATACAGCAGTAAAATTTTTGTTTGGTATTTGGAGTTAACTCTCTATAATTTAATTTGACTCCATAAAATTGTCACAATCTGGCAGGTGCAGTAGTACTGAGGAGGTAGAGGCAAAAGGACCGTGAGTATGAAGTCAGCCTGAAATACTACACTACAGAGGAAGCCTCTATCAGCAGGAACAATAGTCAATCTCTTTTGTAGATGACAATATGCCTTTGTGTGTTGCCATTCAGTTTCTACTATATCTAGAGATAAAACTACTTTGTATAGAGATTATCTTTCTTCTCCTAAAGTAATAACAATTAATATAAATTCTTCTAATGGTTTCTTTGAGGTGGTATTTAATAATAATAATAATAATAATAATAATAATAATAATAATAATAATAATAATAATAGTAATTTCTTGCAGATAACTTGCAAAGACATGTCTAATAGTTTGTAAATAAGTATTAGAACTGGTATTTATTAAATATCTACACAAAGCCATCCTGGCTGAATTTTAAAATGCTATTTTTAGAATTTTGATGTAGAAGGCCATTTGTCTGCATGTGTGACTGTGTACTGTGTACTGACATACCTTGTTCCTATAGAAGTTAGAAGAGGGTGTTGTATCTCCTGCAATAAGAGTGAATAGACTATTGTGACTTGGCATGAGGGTGGCAAGAACCAAACCCATTTTCTCTAGAGGGACAGCTCTTAACGACTGAGCAATCTCTCCAGCGGGCAACAGAAATATTGTTTATTTATCATCGGTCTGATTAACTATATTATAATTTACCAAACACAGCTGCAGGTAGTCCAGATGAGACTTGAAAGTCTGGGGTCAGATGATAGGGGAGGAGGGCTCCCTGTTTCTGATGACTAGAGGAGGGGAGAAGGGGGATGAAGGAGGGAGGATAGGACCAGGAGCAGACTAGGGAGGGGCCTGCAATGGAGATGTAAAGTGAATGAATTAAAAATAGAAAACAAACAAAATAAATATATTTTAAGAAGAAGCCATACATAGTTCAAAAGACAAACTATAATTTCTTTTCAACATGGAGCATTGGACAAGACATATATATCCTGGAGGAAGCTTAAATTTGTGACTGCAACAGACACAGGCAAATGTTTAGGGCACAAGTAAAAGAACACGAATAAAATTATCTCTCAGTTATTCTGTAGTTGAATTAACTTTTCTTTTTTAGTTTTCACAAACTTGAGGTTTATTATATTTCCCTAACTGATAAGGCTGTATTGTCCAGTGTGTTTATTATTTCATTAGATTGCTTTTTTCTTTTTTTTTCTTTTTTTTTTTTGGAATTTTTATATTATTCAGTAAGTCCCTCCAGAAAGGTAACAAAGCTTTTCTATCTGATTTTTGTAACTACTTATTAAAAAGTAGCAGTTAATTTTATTTTAGATAAGAAATTCCAAACACCATCTTTTTAAATGACAAGTAAGATACAAAACAAGAGGGACTTTCACACATTTTAGACCAAAAAATAGACCAGCTTTAGTAGTGACAGAAGCACACAGGTATATTTAGAACCTTGCAGTGCCAATTGAGTTGCTTATTTTTAAAAGTCATGTATTTTTTTTCTTGAATTCTGAACTAGCCAAAGCATATTATAAAATAAAACTTGTCCTCAAGACAATTATTTGAATATTTCTAAATATACATAGTTCTATTTCATGCCTTCAGTCAAGTAGGCTGTCTTTGAAATTTAATGAACCTGTTTTTGAAAATATAAGAAAGTAAAATATAGAAAATGTTGAAAATCACTTTTATGTGTGTGATTTATGAAAAATATTAACCCATTTATTAGTAAAGTTTGAAATTAAAGGTTACAGCAAAGTAGGAGCTTTCTTTTATTCTTTTTATTCACTTTTTCAAATCTAAATATTCTTTTAAAATTATTGAAGACTCATGAGTTACTAATTTATTATAGTCTGAATTCATTATATCTTTTAATACTTCAGTTTTATGAGACTTATTTCCTGAAACATCCCCATCATCTCTCTGACATGCTTATCTTGTATTATTTTATCAAGAACACCGATTTTACTGAAATGCACTTTTTACTGATGTGATATCAGCCTTGTAATATAATTGTCATACACTTAGCCTATAAATATATTACAGATATCGTAATACTTTCACACAATAAACTGACCTTTAATAAGAACAGAAAGAAGACAGATACTGTGTAGATGTTCATGCTTTTGATCACTTAACTTGCTGTGTGCAGGTCACAACTTGTTATGTATGAATATGCTTCTCTTGGTTGATTTTTTTTCCCTCTTCCCCAGGATATATATCTTTTCAAAAGTTCTTTCACTGCTTCTTTGTTTTGTAAGTTTTGACTTTTTGAGATGTTAGGTTTTATCAAATTGCCATATTCTTGATCTCTGCTGTTGGTTATATGAAACTAATGGAACCTCTGAGTTCGCTCGTTTTTAATCACATCTATTTTGCACCCTGATAAAGGAACATCATTTCCTATGTTCTATTTGACTTATTGTGACTGAGGCCTCAACTTCCTGTATGATTCCATAAATCTGCCAAGCCATTCTCTCTCATACATGGGTTTGTCGTTAACATGGTAAAATGATGACTCTATGGAGTTGTTATTCTGATCTGAAAAGACTTTTCTCAGGAACTTACTCCTTTCTACTTTATTACCTTATGAAGACTAGTTTTTTAGGTCTAGATAGATGTTTTAATTTGACAATGACAAGATGTGATGGAGATTGACTTACATTCAGAGTTTTCAACTCGTGAAGATAGGAAAGATGTTTTCTTCAAGTCTGTCAAATAGAAATAGTGAAAACACATATTAGGAATATAACATTTATATAACTCCTTATTGTGTCATGGCTCTTCTTGCTATCGGTAGCTTATTGTATATATGTGTAATAATATTAATGTGTATGTGAAACTTAAAAATGTTAAAAAATAAAAGTAAATTAATGAGAAAAAAGAAAATATGTTTAGATAATCATGATTTAGAGATCAGATGGAAAATTATCATTATTTAGCAAATAATGAGTATTTAGCCAGCTAGAAAAATTCATAAGAATTACTTAAACAACAACAACAACAAAACTTCCTATTCTTTCCTACTCCTTCAAAATTCTAAAATAATATGTTGTTGAAGACGAGAGTAAAGAGAAAATATCTAGTGAGCACTGAGAAAATAAATAAGTAATGAACCATATTTTACTATATACCCTTGATTTGAGAATTCTCTTTTTTTTTAATATGTGACTTTGAAGACTCATGATTTTCAAGATGACATCAGACATTTAATTTACAATGAGTTCTTTAATTTTCTGAATTTTTTTGCCATGATAAAAGCAAGAAACACAAATGTTCAACAGGTTACCATTGAATAGGACTCAAGGTATGAAATGCAGTCACTTTATACACTGTCAGTGCACAGTGGTTCCTTAATAAAGGACATTTTCCTCTCAGTTACTTGGACTACTTCTTTCATTTCTTCAAGTTTCTCTATGTCTTTTGTGCAAACAGAGGTTATTTTACCAAGTAGCTCTTTTCTATTTTGTTTTGCCATTTTCCTTTTCCATTTTCTCACTTTTGGAGGCTATAAACCATGCTGTGTCCGTAAGTAAATAAAGAAATTCTCGGCTTCCCAACAAAGAATATATTCTGGCAAACACACTGCACTTACATGGAGTGTCAGGATTTCAAAGCCTCCCCAAGGAGCCCAGCAAACATATCTAAGGAAAGGTAACGGGGTGATTATGAGTCCTTTTCAAGGCAGCAAAATCATTCTTCCAAAAGAAAGTCAGGCGGTGTAAAGAGTCACTTGCTTTTCCTACAGTTCCTTTAGAGACAGAAAAAAAAAAAAAAAATGAACACAAAAATAAGGTATTCTTAGCTCAAGAGATGGAAGTTTAGTTGAGAGCTATGATTTATTTTTAAAAATGCATTTTAGGAACACATGATAATATAACCAGAAGGTTATATTCAACCCATATGAAAGCCACTTGTACTAGCCAGTATGTATTGAAGAATATTTTAATGTATAATACGACTTAACAATTTGAAAACAATAAAATGTTATAAACTGTATGTGTAGAAACTAAGTTTTCAGTGACTAGTTTTGTGAACTTGAGAAAAAAATTTGCTAATGAATCTGAACCTCAGTTTCTAAAACTGTTAATTACAGATTCCTACCAGCGTTTCTAGGAATCAAGAAAACCTACACAAAAAAGATGGAAATAGTCTCTGATTCCTAAAGGGCCTCCAATGATTAGTTGATGTGATTCTGTTTCTTCTGTTCTGAGGAAACCATTGATGGTTATTACATTAGCTTATAGATAACAATTTTCTTTTTTAAGATTTATTTATTTATTTACTTATCTTGTGTACAGTACTCTGCCTGCATGTGTGCCTGCTGGCCAGAAGAGGACACCACATCTCATTATAGATGGCTATGAAGCACCATGTGGTTGCTAGAAATTACATTCAGGACCTCTGGAAGAGCAGCCAGTGCTCTTAACCTCTAAGCCATCTCTCCAGCCCCAGATATCAGTTTTCAAAGAGTAGGTATTTTTAGATTCTCCAAATGCTCATCAAAAGCCAAGCTTCTAAGATCAAAACAAGGACATCGGGAAAAAAAAGAAAAAAAAGAAAGAAAGAAAGAAAGAAAAGAAAAGAAAAGAAAGAAAGAAAAGAAAAGAGAAGAAAGAAAGAAATATTATTGGCGAGGCAATGATATAAACTCCAAAAAGAAAAATTACCATGTGAGAAAACATACCATTTAAAACATAAAAAGCTGTTACTCATATAAAGAGCAGAAAAATAGACACCTATGTACCATTGGCATGGTACCTTTGCTCCTCATGCATCCATATTCTTTATTACCTAAAAATGTGTGAATTCAACACATATAATTTTTGTTGTATGATGTTTTGTAAATAGAAATAAGCAACTATCTGCCTGCATAGGCCATGGACAATAGACTAAGATCATGACGACCTTGAAGTCCAACTGGTGAATCAATTATTGTGTTGGTCATTTTCACCTAGGATGGGTAAGAAATAACTAATGGGAGCATGGACAACTCAAAGACACCCTCATCACTGAAGGTACCATCTGCCGTAGTACAGAGCCCAGCTCTCAGATGGCAAAATAATCCACCTTGTATTGAAAACTTCAAGTAGCTCAGGTCCTTTGCAATAGGAATGGATATTTGGATGAAAAGGAATTTGAGAAGTTAAAATGGCAAGGAAAAAAAAAAAAGGAAGCTCAGAGGTAATTGTGGAGTAACCAAGCTAAACTGATAATCGAAAGGACAAGATTTTCAACCAGTTAGAGCAGGCTAGCCCTTTAAGAGCATCACTACCTCAACTGTTTCAGGAACACACTCAAGACACCATAGTCCTATCTTGATTCTTTGGTTCTAATGAAGCTTACTGTAACAGACTAACTTTAAAGCACGGGAGGCTTCTAACCAGAAGTGTCTCCCTAAGAGCCCACCACTTATCATACCACAGACAAAGAAATATCTATGGAATATGTAGAAATTCTTTATCTCCATCTTGGTACTTGTGACAGCTAACTCTCCACCATAGCAAAGCTATAAACTCATCATGTGAATAGAGGAACAAAGAGACTATCGTTTAATCAATCATAGGCAAGAAGCCTGCAATGTTGAGTTTGTCAGTCCCTGTCAGAGAATAACAAGGCAGAAATGAAAAGTAGACTGAGGACTCCTCAAGCACCCATAAGCAAGAGTCTAGTACATGAACAGCACATGGTCATCTCCCTGATTGTACAGGGGACACTACACAGAGAATGTGATCTCTCTAATATCTTGGACTATGACAACCAAGATAACTAGCCAAGTTCGTTGCAGTTTCTTTGGTATTTTTCCAGTTTTTTTTTTTTTTTCCTACAGCCTTATATAAACCTAAAGCCTCTGGCTAAGGAAGTTCAATTTCCCTGTCCTCTCTTGAAAATCCCTCCCATTCCCAGGGAGTTTTCCTTACTTACTCACTTTCATTCAGTTTCAAATACTTCTTCAATTGTCCTTAATAAAGCTGGTTTCCATTTTGCAAAGTCTCAAAAGTGTGAGATGATAAATTCATAATCGTTGGTCATCATGAGTGTATGATATCTGGGTTATCAAATCATGCACTTAAACATTTTTGTAACCAACATGGATGATGTTTCACAAAAGCCATATCCCTGAGTCTTGTTGTACAACTTTCAGAAGAGATTCTCTCCTCTCAGGTAATTGTTATTTCTTTTATAACCTTAGGACTTTGTGAATCTTATTAGTTTCTAGTAGTTACTGAAATTTGTGAGCTGCTTGTTTCCTAAATCTAATGTCTGCCATTTAATTTTTAAATCTTAATGGGCCTCCTTTAACCATGACATATTTTAATTCAGAATAAATTGCTTTACAAACATGTTGGAGACACCATCCACTCCAGCTACTCTACATAAAGAAGTTAATATAACAGATATAATTTTCAAGTCTTATGGAAATTAAGTTTCAGAATAGAAAATGACTATTATGTCCACCGATGTGCTATCTCAGAAGGTGATGTTTATATAGGTATAGAGAAGAGTAAAATAGAGGAGAATGAGACATATATATATTCACAAGTTTAAATAACATATCACAAAAAGAGCAAATGAGAAGGTATGTCCAAAGACTCAGAAAAGTTGTGAACTTGAATGTACTGGACACTTGAGGATGGATTATCCACAGTATTAGAAATAGTCAATACATGTGTCTTAGTAAGGACAGCACCTAGGTTATTGATGAAATATTGAAGCGAATATAATTGGAATAGAGTAAGAGCTTAGATTTTTGGTTGGAAGACAGAGAGATAATAATGAGAATACATTTAAAAGATAGAGTACTGTGTATTTGTTCTAAGAACATTGACTTGTTTTTTCTCTAACAGATGGCACAGTTATTCTGGCAATTCTAATAGATTAAAGAAAATGATAAGTAAACAAAAAAATGGAAAAAAAATGGGAATAAATTAAGAAGTAACAAGTATTCTGATACTAGAATTGACAGTATATCTTGAAAATTCAATATGGTCTAGAAGAGAAAAAGAAATAGTTGAACAACTCAACAGTTTAGCCTCAGGTAATTAGTAAGGAGTGGGACAGCAAAATATAACACAAGAGCTGACAATGGTTATGGAAAGTTAAAGCAATGAGTCTTAAGGATGATAATTGTGATGTGGCTATTTGTTTTCTAAACCAAAGAGTCATGAAAACTTTTGCATACAAGATTGCAGTTCAAGGCACACAGATTCAAATACAAAAGAAATTTAAGGTTATCAACATAGAAAATTTCCCACATAACCTTTACTTTTTTCTCTAGAAAATTTGTGTATGATTTATTCAGAAATATGATACATTAAAATGTCTTTAATATTGGTTCAGAAAATGTATAGATTTTTAAAATGTATAACAAGATCTAAAAGATCTAAACAAATATGGTCAAGTTTGATTTGGTAGTTTTCACCTTAATTTTATGCTTTACCTTTGAGCCTAGAATTACTTAAGTACAGCAACATATAATGCCTGCCTCAGAGTATTTTGTGGGAGATAAGATACTTCATTATAAGTTTAGTTTCCAATCTAAAGAAGCACATGTATTCCTATGAATTAAATATGTCTGGTTCATCATCTACTTTATTGGTTGCTAAAAATATAAACAGAATAGAAATATGCCAATATAAGCATATTGACAAAATCAACACAAGTGCTATAAAGATATTGAGTAACAGAATCAAGTTGTTCTATTGGTTTTATGCATTGCTTTGCTTTGCCTTTTTGTTTGTATTTGTTTCAGTATTTTTAGATAGATTCTTGCTAGAAATGATAGGTTGCCCTTTAATATTCTAACACTTGAATGCTTATGATATTTCTGGTATTAAATGTATAATTCAATACAATACTACAGCTATTTTAATAATATGCTATATATTCTTAATATTAATTAGTATATATTCTATATTATTATACATCAATTAATTTATTTTATTGATACATAATATCTATTGCTAAGTAAATTGAAAATTTTCAATTTTTTATTGTTTAAGATTCCCAAGCCTTTACTAGGTGAATTATCTAACCAATGGAAAAGGATTTATTGAGCCTCTTTCATAGATCTTTTTATATTCTACAAATTTTATGAACAACCCAGCAATATACCTCATCCTTTTCTTTGGAGTCTGCTAGAAAGGAGCATCTCTTCCAGATATTCATACAACCTTAAATTCATGTGCCATTTACAACTAGTCTATAATGTGGGACCTGAGCCATAGTGACTCCATTTTGTCACTAGACTCCATCTTAAGCCTGTCCTCAAGTTCTTCCCAGTTACTGGAAAAAACATAAACAATTCCAGGAAAGAAATTACTCTAGGCCCAAGCCAACCAGGGGACAGTGGGAAAGTACCTAAAGTCCTCAGATGTTATAGATAGGTTGCTTAAGCTTTTATGATCAGGCTTAACCCATCCCATTCCTGCTAAAAATTTCTGTTCCTTGCTGTAACGTCAATAAACACCATGCTAATGACAACTTTGGCTTCTCATCACTGATCCCCTGTGCTGGTGAGGATCAAGGCCCCTAGAGCTCGAGCTCTGGTGGTCTTTGGGAGTCTGGAGATCTGGGCATAACTTATAAGTGGTGAATATAGTTGAGATGAGATCAATGATAAAGCCCTTTATATTGTGGCAAATCCTGTAGTTTATGGCATACAAATAAATATTTTCATTGGCAATATATGATATATAGTAACTCTAAAAAGCAATCACTATTGGGTAGTCATGATGTTTGCTAACTACCAGATCCCTTCAGTGCCTCTTAAAGATAAGAGCTATGGGAATATTTTGTTTATAGATACAGGAATTAGCCACAGATGTATAATAAAGCTCAGGATTACATTCAAAATTTGGACTTATGTCTCATCTCTCTGCTTTACATGACTTTGACAGCAATGGTAACATTACAGCAATGAGAAAAACTACTCCATGTCTGTTGTTACTCTGCTGGCCACTAGGTCAGTGTCATGTTTAAGCACTTGAAATTTGACTAAGCAGAATAGCTGAATTGAATTTTAAAGTTAGTATTCATATGTGTTCATGACTAGCATAGTGTAGAGCCCAGCTGTAGAACAAGGGTTTATCAATTATTGTGACTTTCTGGGTGTTATCCCATATCTCAGGGGATTTGTGTCAGAGGTAAGTGCAATCTTTGACATAAAAATGCATGATATGATTAGCTGCAGGAAATGGGAAAGAGAGATTTTTAAAGAGTTCTCTCAGCTAAGACATCTCCATTCAGGTTTGTGTTTGTTCAATCATAACTGGCTTCTTCATATTTTCATCATTAGAAATTTCTTTGTGAGTGAACCTTATCTTTGTTTTATGTTTTAAGTATAGACAATTTAATGGGTGACAGAGAGAAAATATCCAATGCTTGGGATTTAGACCACTTTGCTTCATATGGATCTATGGCTTCTGAAGTGAGAGCCTATCTTAAGAAAGCCACTCAGTCCTTGTAAGTTTTATATTTCTTATGTGTAGAATAAACACTTTTACTACAAAATAGTCTCGGAAGAGTAAGTGGAAATAGTCCTTGAAAATCAGATGCCTAAATATTTGTCAGGCTGTCTTAGTTACTTTTCTGTTGCTGTGATAAAATGCTATGACAGGAGCAACTTAAAGAATGCAGAGTTTGGGTCTATTCACAACTCAAGGCATAGCAAGGCGGTAGGAACTGGAAGCTGCTAGGGGCATTGCAACTGAAGGCAGAAAGAAGAGAAGAGTGAATCTCTGTGCTCACCTCATTTTCTCCTTTTTCTATAGTGAAGGATCCCAGCCTGGGGAATCCTGACTCCCTGAGCAGATGAACCCTCTCACCTAAATTAACATAATCAAGGCAGTTCTTTACAGACATACCTAGAGACTGCTTAGTCCCTCACAGGTGTTCCTGCAGGCTTTTTATTCCAAAATCCTGCCAGTTGACAAAACTAACCACCACACAGATAGATTATGATAAACACTTATTAGCTAATTTTTGATAACTTCCTTATGTGCTCCCATTTTTTTTTTTTTTTTTTTTTGCTCCTCTTTTGTCTCCCAAACAATGTAGCATGTTAAGAAACGTTCATAACGTCTTTGACATTCCCTAAGACTATGACTACACGATGCTTAAATAATCAGGGTGTGGGATTTCATGACCAGGTTTTCAAGTTGAAAACATATTGTAAAAAGAAAGGAAGACACATGTTTTGCCTTGAAAACAATCAACAGATAGGTAGGAAATAATGGTTAGCCCTCAGATTGCAGAGATGGAAACATCATAGAAAAATTAAATAGGAGATGTTATATCCTTCAATAACCTATGCCTTTATAGCATGTGGTTTTGCAAATTTTGATGAGAACACAGGAGAAGGTACCATTCGGCTTGCCTTTGTTCTCCATACAATACATTTCTCTCTGAATCCTACACGTTCTCTTGACCTACTTACTCCTGAAGGCTCAGTGGATTAGAGGGAGTTCCACTGCAAGGCATAATACTTTGACTGTACTACTCTAGGAATCATTTATTCTAGTACTTTCTACCACCGATATGTAGGCAACTGTGAACATGGAGATTTTCTTTTCATTAAAGATATTTCTCAGTAGATGAATAGATTGTGTAAGACTGTGTAGTGTTTTAGGGCAGTGTACCCAATATCAACTTTATTGTGACCAAAATTAAGTTCTTACATTCTGATGCTAGCTCCTTCTTCCTCTTCCAATTTGGAATAATTGGCTTGGCTCATCCAAATCCCTTCATCTGCAATAGTCAATTCTGCTTGTTTTCTCAGAGAATAGATATGATTTTTTTTTCTCACTTGGGTGAAGAAACTGCATCTTGGGATAATTCTGAAGCAGAATGATAGTACAAGAATGTTTCAGAAGGTCTAGTGTTTAAATACAAAATGGAGAGGTGCCCGGAAAGTTGTCACTAATAACATTTTATCTGAGTATCATCAAGTCACTTCTGAAGTTATCGCTATCACATTTGGAAGTCTTTGCCTCAATGGTGGGGTCTGCCTTACTAAATCATTTTGTGCCAGAAGAGACTTTAAATTTGTCCTTGTGATGCTATCTCCAGGCAGGAATCTGTTATTAGTACTGTTGATAAGGAAGGCTGCAGACGTGTCATGACATTGGTTACTCTCAGGATAAGCGTAGATCAAGGCTCCGAGAGAAAAGGGCAGAAGGGAAAATTGCTCCTTGTCACTGCAAGCATTTGTGGCTACCAGCAAAGGATCACTGTAAGCTGCTTCCAGCTCAGGCAATCCTGGATATTATAGTTCCTGCATTGATGATTATTCCCCTAGCTTGTCTTCTTTAGAGCTGTCATTTGCAGGCAACCTCCTGAGGACCACGGTCACAACAGAGTTACGTAAATAAGTGAGAGATTACATCATAGTGCATGAAACACTCAAAGTCAGATATACTGAGTTGTTGAATTAGTAAATTTCCATGCACACACAATTGTGAAAGTTCATAAAATGGGTATCCAATAGGCATTTTGTGATGAAGGGTGGAGACACATTTTTTTCATTTTTCATAAAAGCACTTTAAATTGAAGCAAAATTAGAATTGAAAGTAGACATATGTTAAAAGTGTAAAATCAATATGGATTAGTCACTTTCTGCAATATTTAAAATAAAACACACACAATTAGAATTTTTTTGTCTTGTAATACTGTTATATCCTCCCCTCTAATATTTTGCCTATTTTTGAGCAAAAAGAACAACCACTCTCTCTTATATAAGCATGTTTATATTAGAATAAAAAAATAACTGTTGTTGTGTAAGTAACGTGCAATCCATAACTCCATTCTCTTTTATGCAAAGATCAAAATATGCCTTTTCTGTCAAAGAAGAAAAAACTGATCACACTTTAGATTCAAGAGTTGTCACCAACTCTTATTTTTCAAGTGTTCTAACTTTGTCAGGAGCCATGAAGGCATTCACAAAGCACTTTTCCTTAATATTTAAATTCCCTTTGAGGTTTAAGAGAAATTTAATCCACATGTTTCTAATTCATTTGCACTCAGTTCATAAAATTGTTCTTCAATTTGATCTCATTGTGGTCCAGGGGCATTAAAAAGCTTTCAAATGAGCCTTCCTTTTTGAATTGAAATCCAGATGTTGTGTTCTGTCAGTTCTAAGCAAATTTGAAACTCAAAAAAAAAAAAAAAGTCTTGGCCATAAATGGGAAAGCACAGATGGTTTTGGAACTTGATGAAGGAAAAAAAAAAATGCAAATAATAGAAATCCTCTTAAAATATAAAGAACTATATCATTTTAAGGATTTCACTAAATGCATGAACAACGTTCTCATTTAAAGATGGCAGACCCTTGCAGCTAGGAGAAACTGAATGATCAAGGTCCAAACTGTGAGTTAGATTGAGCCAGGAATAAACAGAGATCTCCTTTAAGCCAGTTTTAAAGTGTGATTAAAATAAGTAAATAGTAGGAGAGTGGAAAGGATGGAATCAAAAACTGAAGCCATATGGTAAACACTGTCAAAGATAGAAAAATAAGGTTATTTTTCTGTTTTCAAATATTCCCTCACATTAGGCCCAAAAAAAGACACGGAAAGGAAAAACTATTGAACATAGTGCAATACAAAGCAGCAGTACTCACCTTCTAAATGATTGTATTCCTGGCTTTTCTCAAGCACCCAACTTTTCAGAGTTAACATCTACCTACTTAAAGTTATAGCATTTGAGGCAATATGCAGAGGGAGCTTGCTCATCTTACATAGGAAAGCTGTTAAAACACTTATTTTTCATCATTCTACCAACATGTCAATCTGTACAAATGTAAACACAACCCTAACTGCCAACTAGTACCCTTAGTCTCTTAGAATACAGACTTAATTTTTATGCCTTAGCTATAAATATCTTCATAAGCAGTGTGGCTTTATCAAAGGGTTGTGTATTTTATTCTTTTAACTTCCACTTGAAATTTTTTATTTATGAAAATGAAGAGCATAAAAACCACACTCGGAGAGTCCTCCTCAGCTTAATGTTAATTAGCTATTTCTTTTTTTCTTTTCTTTTTTTTTTATTAATTTATTCTTGTTACATCTCAATGTTTATCCCATCCCTTGTATCCTCCCATTCCTCCCCCCCCCCCATTTTCCCATTATTCCCCTCCCCTATGACTGTTCTTGAGGGGGATTACGTCCCCCTATATATTCTCATAGGGTATCAAGTCTCTTCAATAAACCTTATCAGTGCCTTATTCAACCATCACCATAGAACCTTTCTCCTGCTACAAATGGAAACGAATACAGAGACTAAAGCTAAATACTGCATGAAGACAGAGCAAGACCTTGGAACACACAGATTTAAAGGGGAAGGAGGTCTCCCTTGGTCATAAACCTAGGGGAAGAGGGTGAAAGTGGGAGGGAGGGGGAATGGGAAGATACAAGTGAGGGGAAAGCAATTGAGATGTAATCTGAATAAATTAATTAAATAACAAAAAATGTAAAAAAATAATAAAAAAAGAGATTTCTCCACCAAAGTCCTCCCCTCAGATCTTGGGGTACTTTGTGGAAGAACATTTGGTAAGAATACAAGAGCCAGAAGGTATGGAGAACACCAGGAGCACAAGGTCCAATAAATCAACTGAGCAAAGTTCATGTGAATTCACAGAGACTGAACAGCAAGCAGAAAGATTAGCACTAGGGTCCTCTGTGTACATGATAGAGCTTTTAGTTTAGTGTTTCCATTGGACTCTGCTATATGTGAATGAGTGAGTCTCTGATTCTTATGACTTCTCTTGTGTCACCTTTCTTAATATTGGCTTGGCTTGTCCAACTTTGATGTGATGTTTTTTAAAAATTTTATCCTATTATGTTTTAGTTTGTTCTGTTCTATTCCTTTTTTTAATTTTATTTTATTAATTTATTCATATTACATCTCAATGGATATCCTCCCATTCCTCCCTCCCTCCCATTTTCCCCTCATTCCCCTATCCTATGACTGTGACTGAGGGGGACTTCCTCCCCCTGTATATGCTCATAGGGTATCAAGTCTCTTCTTGGTAGCCTGCTGTCCTTCCTCTGAGTGCCACCAGGTCTCCCCATTCAGGGGATGTGGTCAAATATGAGGCACCAGAGTACGTGTGAAAGTCAGACCACACTCTCCACTCAACTGTGGAGAATGTCCTGTAGAAATGATCATAATGAATGAGTTAACCCAGAAGCAGAAAGAGTTAAATGGTATATACTCACTTATATCTGCATACTAGCCCAAGGGGCATGTCCCATGAAAGTCTTCACTGACCAGGAAACTGGGACAGAGGAAAGGACATCCTATTGGGACTCTAGATGAGAGAAGCATGGGAGAATGGCATAGTTGAAGGATCCAGAGGATGCTAGAAACCTACGAGAAGAAAATTATGATAGGTAGATTTGGGCCCATGGGTTCCGCTCAAACTAAGGCCCCAGCCAAGGACAATACAAGCTGTAAACTTCAAATCCCTACCCAGATCTAGCCAATGTTCTGTTCTATTCTTATCTCTTGGAAGCCTGTACCATTTAAATGAGAGACAGAAAGGGAGTGAATCAGGAAGAAAGGGGAGGGGGAAGAACTGGGAGGAGTATAAGGAGGGGTAATCAGGGTATATTTTTATAAGAATTTAATTTCAATTAAAAGCAAGAGTAGATAAAAGGTAGTCAATGTAGCTCTTATGTGAAAAAATAGGAAAAGATGCTCTGTTTAGAACTCACAGTGTATATGCTCCTAGAATTAGCCAAAGAGGCAAGGCATCCTCCCTCAAGCAGAAGCTACTGGGAATACAATTCTGTGCATTTTAGTTACACATTTCCTTCATATTAATATGTAGTGAACACCTAGAGAACTGCATTCTCAAAATGCATAATATTATGCATATATGCAATTGTTTTTCTTCCCTTTATTGTTAATACGGTGGCTATTATTTATGGACGAAATGACAATTAAAAAAAAATAGCTTGCTTTTTCTCATCCAAAGCAGGTTTTGAATGGTTACTTTTGATCTTATGTCTTAGCCCCCAGCTCTGACAGTGCAGACAGACCTAGGTAACAACTCTGCTCAAAGGGGAAAAAAAAACGTGATTTTTTTTTCTTTACATATGCCCAGCAGGTCTATTAAAGGACTGTGATTTCTCAGCCATCCGCAGTCACTACATGTTGCTTACAATGGTGTTTCAATGCATTCTTCACACTTTTTATTTCCTGTCTCTAATTTCCTCTCTGCAGACTCATTCAGTATTTAATACTTTCTTGGGCAGCCTGATAGGTTCTCTGGATTCTCAGTGAGCTTTACTGGCTCTGGGAGGTAATTACGTGATGCTTGTATTTTTTATTGGAGACTGGATATCAGCATATATCATGATTTTTCATAAATGTCCAGAATAGTACAAAATTTTAATTTTGCTCCCACCTTGGCAAACAGATAGTAAGAACAATATTAAAAGATCTGCTTTTCTTCAAGGATGAAGGAAGAAGGAGTAGAGTCCCCAGAAGTAGGAGCCCCATTTGAAATGCCTCTGTTATGTTTCAGTGCCTAAGAATCTTGCTACACATCTTCATCTCTGTGCTCTTTAGGACTGTGGGCCTGCTGATATTCTAGTACCTTCACAGGACACATAGTACATGTGAGTTTTAATGCTATGATCTTGTGGTAGGAGAGGAGCTACAGGAGACAATTAAAAAAGACTAATATATGAAAGAAGCCAGTTGGAATAGAGACATGAAGCTCTTTTCCAGGGCTGCATACAAGAAGTGGTACCTGAAGCAGATGAAGAGAAGGAACAGGAAGGGAGCCTCTGAAAGACTCCACCCAGCAGGAGATCCAAGAAGATGCTAAGACTCACGGCCAAACTCCAGGGAGGACACAGGAAGTCTTATGGAAGAGTTGGGGAGGAAAGAGAACTAGATGGGTCTGGAGCTCCATGAGGAAACTAATGGAGCCAACAAATCTGGGTGGAGGAGGCGGGTGCTGCAGAGATTGATGCACCAACCAAGCTCCATGCATGGGGTGGACCTACACCCTCAGCTCAGATGTAGTAGATAGGCATCACAGTCTCCTTGTGGAGTAGGGACTACTTCTGACACGGACTCTGGCTCCCACGCCTTGATCACTTCTCCCCTGGCGGGGCAGCCTTGCCAGGACACAGGGGAAGAGGATACAGGCAGTCCAGATGAAACTTGATAAGCTGAGGTCAGATGTTAAGGGGGAGGGCTCCTGTTTCTGAGGACTAGGGGAGGGAGGGCGGGATCGGCAGACGCAGAGGCAGGGGCTACAATCAGGTTGTAAAGTGAACAAATTAAAAATAAATAATTAAGAAAAAATAAAGAAAAGAAATGGAACACTCCGAATCCCCAAAGAACCTGAGATAAACAACCTTGGAAAGACAAGTGGTATGTACATGATCTAGCCAGTGCTGTGAGGCTCAGGACCCAGCACTTTGTGAGCACAGTCTCTCCTTGAGCTCACCAACACACTTCAATGTGAGCATAATTGTGCCTTTAAAGAACAAAACAAATCCATCTTTTCTGTTTTAACCACGAATCTTGGTTCCTTACTTTCTACTGGGGAAGAAGGGTTTGATGGCTGCAAAAGGTACCGACAGATTCAGATTCATCTTATGAGATTCTAATGAAATTTCACAAGCGGTTCCTAGAAGGATTGCGGATGCCTTTGTGTAAAAACGTACTTTCCCTTCAATTAAATTTTCTTAAGTATAGAAGTCAGGTTGTCTCAATCTTCTTATCACAAAGATCCAAGCATCTTTCTTTGGAAACTAAGAGATCTTTGTGAAGAGTAGGCCATAAGTAAGAGATCAACCTCAGAGACGTGCAGAATATGACATTAAAAATGTTTTTACTACTTTAAAGATTCACTGATGATGACAAAGGTTAACTCCTGGCAACACCCAATCTATTTCAAAGGGATAATGAACATCAATGAACTTCCTTATAGAGATGGCTTCTAATGGGGCAAACAAGCCACTGGGTGAAAATGTCCTCATTTCTGCCACAGACAGAATTCTGCATACAAAAAAAAAAAAAAAAAAAAAAAAAAAAAGCAAGCTTGGATGCAGGCAGAGTCGATGGTAAAACTCTGCTAAGACAGGTAAGCAAGTCCTCAATGCTTCCTGCCTCACAAATATGTCTGTCAGATATGTTGGGCCAGAAGGCTGAAGAAGATGCTCCAACATTATAGAGAGTTTTTGGTGACTATTCAATAGAAAATTGTCTCTGTCATCTTCTTATTTGGAAAGCTGCTAACCTGCACTCCCACACACTCAGGTAATCAAGTTTATTCCTTCTCAAGTCTCTGATGGTGTTAAAGACCAAGTAGCTTACTTGTGTAGGGGTTAAGATGTTTTTAGGTCTTGTTGGATGGTTTCAGTTGATAATAACAAGATGTAATGGAGATTGATTTACATTCAGAATTTTAGACCCATCAAGATAGGAAAGATATTTTTTTCAAGGCTGTCAAGTACAAATAGCCAAAACACTAAGAATGTAACATTTATATAATTCCTGATTGTGCCATGGTTCTTCTTGCTATAGATAGTCTATTGTATATATGTGTAATGATATAAATGTATATATAAAAAATAAAAACTTTAATTAATAAAAAAAATTTTTAAAAGTCACTAAAAAAAGAACCAGGGCTAATTTTCATGGAGACATATCTATAATAATGATCTAAGAATTTTAAGCTGACATCACATAGCTGCACCTCCACCCTCACCTCTGTGAGCTCACCCTTTCACCAGGAATGAACTTTGGTCACCCATTCCTGTGCTTATTTGCCTGATCTGATTTGAATTCCCATTATTTAGATGGCAAAGATTAAACATTTGAAGATTTTGGGACTCTTCTCCCAGCACAGAAGCTGATCTTAGCTTTCAGCTTTCTTCTGAGATGATCACATGCCAAAAAAAACTACACACACACACACACACACACACACACACACACACACACACACAAACTCACCTTAAATGTGTGCATCCTTGTTGATGGCAATCCCCCCAATTGCTCTCTATTGCTGATGGAAGTTTATATACAGCCAACATACTACATTCTCTATCCCAAAAAATATCTTCCCCATTGTCCTAATAACGAGTGTTTCTCCAGTCTACAGAGACTAGCTCTACAGATGCAGGATAGTATTGAGCATGTCTTTTGCAGTACTTTGTGCATCCTTATGACATTGTGCTGGTTATCATAAGATACAGCATCCAGCCTTCTCTGTCCACACTTACAGTTGCTTTAATGTAAGTGTTTTACCAAAACATCTTTATATATCTTGTACTTCCCTAGAAGCTCCTTAATTTTTAGAATAACATGCTAGTAAAATATTACTGAGGCTTATGATGTCAAAGTGACCTTTACTGTTGATTCTCTCTAGGATTAAAAAACAGTAGAACAATATGTTGCACGCTATTCCTGAAAGTGATTTTGGGCACACATATATACATGCTACCAGAAATGTGTATGCATCAACTCAAATCTGTGCAATTATATAGAGTGTGCTTTGAACTTCTGTGATTCGGAGGTACTCGGCAAAATCGATTAATTTCACAGAGGTATCCCACTAAGTCTTTTTAAAAACCAGATGGCTTAATTGTATAATCATTGGTGCTTTAAAGAGATATCACTTGGTGGCTCAAACAGAGAATAAATGAATGGTTCCAGCAGTGCAGTAAGCTCCTGCAAAGTTCAAATATTTCTGGTATTCAATTGTGTTGTCAATTGCAAAGTAAGTGCTCCTGTCCATTGGCACCATTGAACAACTATTTAAAAAAAAAAAAAAAACAAAAAAAAAACAACTGGCCTTTGCCCATCCACTGACATAACTTAAATTTCTTAATGTTCTCTTTTTAAGTGAAAATCAATACTTGTGAAATTATGTGAATATCTATCACCATTTTCTTTTCGTTGTTGTTTTATTATGAGGAGTAAATAGTTGAGATTTAAAAATACATATACAGAGAGTGGCTGAAGAGATGGCTCAGCAATGTAAGGATCTGATCTCTTCTTTTTTTCAGAGTACTAGAGATTGGATCCTTCTCCTATACCATGCAGCGCTCAACTTCCTGTAACTTCAGCTCCAGGAGAATCTGACAGACCCTTCACACCTCTGTTGGCACCGGCAATCACACACACACACACACACACACACACACACACACACACACACACTTTTTCAAAAATTTAAAGACATTTTTAAAAAATGTAATTATATTTATGTACAGAAAACTTAAGCAGTGAACATTTAACCCAGTTTAGTGGCGAGGTCTTTAGCCTTTGCCTTTTACAGCTTGACAAGACAAGCCACAGATTTGGGACCTGAGATGTTGCCTCCCCAGTGGCCACAGATCTCACCTAATCTGTCTTTGTAATTGGTCCTAATAGCTTCCACCAGCTTAGCTAGAGCACCTTTGTTTCCAAGTTAACCTGTGTGAAGGCAAGAGTAGTGCAAGTATTCGGGCTTCTAGTCATATTTTTAAATTCACAGTTAAAGTGTGAGGAATAGTTATGGGATTTCTCATGATTCTCTCTCATTTTTTGTTGGCTTGGTATATCACGTTTCAACAGGCTGTAGCCATATTACATTGCTTCACTGGAAGTGAGAGTAGCAAACTATCACTCCTTGCTATGTTTCTTATTATCTTGACTATTACAATTTAGGAAAAATGATGACATTTCCAGGACCCATCACTCCAAAAAGATGGTAACTATCAGTCTGCCAATTATAAAGAAATCATTTTATTTTAAATTATATTAAAGTTATCTAAAGAGATTTTCTATCATCTTGCTTCTCATTAAAATGATAAAACATTGCTTTGTTGAATGAGTTTTTATTACTTCTTTGAGCATTTCTTTTCTCTCATATTTTTCCTCTTTTGAGAGTAATTCTTTTCTCCTACAATATATCATGATTACAGTTTGCCCTCTCTCTGCCCATCTTAGTTGCTCTCCAGCTCCTCTTCCCTCCAGGTGCACTCCCTTTCTATATCAATTGAAAAGAAATGTGATAAGATGAAGCAAAAACTGTCTTATCGAATTGCATATGGCAACCCAACAGGAAGACTTCCAAGAGCAGGCACAAGAGTTAGAGACCCACCTGCTTTCAAGTCAGTGGCCCATTAAAATACTAAAGTAATAGCTACAATATATATGCAGAGGACCAGATGCAGACCCGTGTAGGCCCTCAGTTTGCTGTTTCAGTCTTTGTGAGATAGTATGTACCTTGCTTAGTTGATTCAGTGGGCCTTGTGATCTTAGTGTCCTTCATCTCCTCTGGCTCCCACAGTCTTTCTGCCTCCTGTTCCACAGGGTTCTCTGATACTAAGGGGAAGGGGCTTCATTAAAACATCCCGTTTAGACTCTCTTTCCACTCCTAAGGTCTGGCTGTGTGTCGCTGCACCCATTCACCCGTTCTGAAGATGACTGATCTGTGAGTACATCAGACTATCATTAAGAATCATTTTATCCCTCTCAACTAGCCATCACTTGTCGGTAGGAGAAGCTTCCAGTGGTGGGACTGGGTTGAATTCAATTAAGTTATTGGCCAATAGGGTCCAATGGAATTTTCCAAACCACCCAGGCTGCTGCTATGACAAAGGTTTGCTCTCCACTGACATCAGGGCCCCAGTGTGAGAACAGCACCTACAAAACTCATTGAAGTTGGAGAAGTTGCGTTGGTGCCTACATGGAGGCTTCAGCCCTATATTCTAGACTCTTTGTTGTGTAAAGGTACTCTACATGCTACTAATAAAGAACCGTGGACAGCAACCTATTGAAAATCCTTTGACCTACAATCTGTCCTGCTTCAAGATATGCAAGGGCAATGGTATCATATCTGATTTGACTTATACCCCACTGTACAAAAAGGAACTCAAACCTAACTTTGCTTGGGTCAAAAAACTACAGGGTAAATAGGCTGTAGTCTTATGATAAAATCAGACATTTATGGTCTAAAAAATAAAAATTATCTGAGCATTTCATCCATTGTATTTTGGTTATGTTCATCTCTCACCCCCATCTACTTCAAGGTTCAGGTGCCCCCATTGTAAATATCCAAAGTTTTATCTTTATTCAATTAAAAAAATCATTTAGTATTCTCTCTCTCTCTCTCTCTCTCTCTCTCTCTCTCTCTCTCTCTCTCTCTCTCTCTCTTTCTCTCTCTCTCTCCTCTACAAGTAACTTCTCAGCTCCTCAACTAAGGGTGGTACTTTGTACTCATCCTTTCCAAAGTATTTAGCATGCTGCACAAATACTGTGTGCTCATATATGCATCTGTCCTATTAAGTCCTGAAAACACTGTTCCCTCATAAGTTATCCAGAATGTCTGGTTCCTTTTTAAATTTGTAATGGTAGGCCTTTTAAAATCACAATCACTACTTCATAGTTTGCAGTGTCAGGTTCCCACGTGGTCACTTTTGCTGTCTCTGTTTTATAGCTATGTTGGAGACACTTTATGAAATAATATGTTTATTTTAATCTATAAGGACTCATAAGTATATTCCTCCATTTTTACTTAGTGTAATTGTTCATTAGCTACTGTTTTTAATACTAATCCCAGCTATGCCTCGTAGATACTGTCCTTTTCAACAGTTAGCATACATGTGTGAAAATACATATAAAATTTCAATAAGAAGTCGGAGAAAAGATAAGATTGAATAAAAGGCCCTTATATACATAACTAATAGAAATACACCATTTCTCTACATTCCGTTTAGGATGGGACTGGTAAATATGTGATATGGGGGAAGAATGGTCCACTCCTCCTTGTTGCAATAACATCTTTTCACAGGATAGAACATCTCCTTTTATTCATTATTATTTATTCAGTCAGTTTCTTTTATGTTTTCATTGTATATTTCTCAGACCTCCCTGAAGTTTTTGAAGGAGCAGTCCTGTAAGAAAAACAAACAAGCAAGCAAGCAAACAAAAAAAAACCAAAACAATATTCCATTGTTCATGGTATGATTTAGATGTGAAATATCCCCTCAGAAAGCTCAAGTGTTGAGTGTTTCTGTTTCGAGCTAATGAGAAAAACAGTGTCCTGAAGAATCTGACCTAATCGATGGAGCAGTCACCTAATATATTCATAGAGGCAGTACTGAGAAATGGGCTCTCACTGAGCGAAGAAAGTTCTTGGAGTATCATCTGGAATGATACATTGTCCCTGGACCCTTCTGTTCTCTGAGAGTATTTCAGTCACAAGCTCCTGTCACAGTTGTTACAGTGTTTTGTATCCGTTCGACCTACAAAGCAAATAATTGACACAGGGAGATTGAACAGCACTTTGCCTGGCAGAGTCTGAAGTGATTCTAATCTACTCGTAAACTAAACAAACTACTCTAAACCATATATATATGGAATATATATATATATATATATATATATATACATATATATATATATATTCCAAGCACTTGCCACTATGACCCCTGGGCCAGTCCTCCTCAAGTCCCCACCTTCCTCCTCCAACTGTCAAAAACCTCCTCCCTCCCCCAACCATCTAACTTTCTCCTCACTCTCTAGGAAGTCCCACCTTCCACCTCCACACACAGCCCTAAAGCTGCAGGATCAAGGAAGGCACCTCAGAATGAAACTTCTGAAACTGACACCAAATAGCATCCTTGAAATTTCTGTGCTCTGGTACTTCTCATAGCAACATTACAGTGCATTTTGATCTGTGTTGTGTATGTACTTTATGCTGTGATACTAACTTATACATTCAGAATAACACAAATTGTCTCCCCACTTCCTTGACACTAAACAGTCTCAAGCAGATTCTGTAGTTGGCAATCTTGCCAAAACGAGAGCACTCATTATCTGCTGCAGAGAAAGGAAAATGTAAATCAATGTGTCATTTCTTTGCCATTGACTTTCCAAAGGTTAGCCAATCTGGCTCCCATCTTTGATCATCGCCACACCCCTTTGCCAAGTTACTTTAAGTTTCCCATCTTCTGACAGGCAGTCGTCCTTATGTTCATAGCTTGGCTGACTCTCATCGTTCATGATTTTAAGTGAAATATCATGTCCTCAGAAGAAGTCTTTACTAATTATACCATATTATTTCAGAGTATTATTTCCTCCTTGAATCAGTTTTTGTATTTTTCTATAATAGCTTATAGGTCTAATATATTCTTGAGAGAGTATTGAGATTACCCGAAAAACACATTAACTACTATGTAAAGAATACCCCAAAAGTGTTGTATTTTTAATGTCATAACCTGTACTTCTAGGCTAAATATTCTATCAATACATTTACATTCTTTGTTGACCATAATATAGTAGAAATATAATATCCTACGGATAGCCAGGAAGAACAACAAGAAAAGAAATCTTAGGTGCAAAATTAATTGGCAAACACATTTTTTATTGGAATATTCTTATTTTTCTTTCTTGTATCATTGAACCTGAATTCAATATGTTTCTACCATAGGCTATGTTTACTAGAATCAAGCTACATTCAGCTATGGCTAACTTGTCTTTGAACATATGCTGTAGGCTGCATTTTACAAGAGCAGTGGGCACCAAGCTGTGAGACTAAACTTTTATCATCATCTCTATAAATCAAGATGAAAGCTGTAGACTTCCTCCTGTGGGCCTCACACTGGCTATATGAAAACAAAAAGGTGAAATACTTAGAGCATAAAAAGCAATTCCAAAAAAACAATTATTTGGCATTAGCAGAGCACCATTCAGTAGCTTGGCTTTGTTTTTTGCTTTTGCGCGTAATGTGTTATCCTTTTTCTTTTCTTTCCTTTTTCTTTTTTTTAATAAATCAGAATAATGAAGAATTAGGAGGCATATAACTGTAGATGTCAGGATAAAAGGATAAAACTGTCTTAATACTTTAATATATCTCTGATATCAAGTAAAACTTATAACTATTTTCCTCATCCTATTTCATATGTTTACATATATTCAGTTTTCATTTAAAGTAAATAGGAACCCTTTCTAAGACAAGTGTGTGGTTATATTTCCCACTTGCCACCTTTTAAATGTTCTTCACATTATTTGCTTATTTTTAGAACATTACAAATGTGTCCCTGTCAAAACAAAATGGCATTTATATCAAATGTTTGAAATGGAAAGAAATGGGATGAAGAACTGGGACATGAGCCAAACTTGTTCACAAAGTTCATAGGTTCAAATGTCAAAATAACTAAATATTCATGTATCTTTCCCTACAACATCAGGCCATTAAAAGTAAAATGATATGTGTCATAGATCAATAAAATAACATTTAGTGTTTATTACATTTAATAGATAAACATTAAAATAAATATGCTCTTTCCTCATAATTATGCTTTTAAAATGGTTATTTTTAGCAGCAAAATGAATTTTTAATTGAATTTTATAAAACATTGATATAAGGCTGGAGTTAATCCAAGTGTAAAATAAAAATTAGAGTTATGTTTCATATTACCAACCTCTGTGCACATTAATGTAATTTAAATGCTGTTTAAGTATAGCCTATATCCACTCCATTTTAATGTGGAAAGGATGCAAAATACACTTTATTCTGTCAATTACATTGAATATCCACATTACAATGATGCTTTCAGTTTTCCAAGTTTTTGCTGAAGATTTTCACAGTCATCCACATGTCTTGCATTCTTCATCCTTTGATACCAAATACAGAAGAAAGATTTTTAGAGTTTAAGAAATTGGCTTTTAAATTTTATGATCTTCCTAGCATCTGACTGATTAATGATGTTGTGGTGTGTGTGTGTGTGTGTGTGTGTGTGTGTGTGTGTGTGTGTGTGTGTGAGTGCGCGCGCATCCTTCCTCCAATAAAGAATAAACGCCTAGATTTCTCCAAAAGCTAATGAAGGGCCACCCTCTGGCCATCAGTCAGTACTATATAATCAAATGATATCTTGATATTAAATGAATGAAATGTTCATACTGCCAACAAAAGCAGTCACAGAATTCCAGGCAATACTTTTGTGTGATTCCAGAAAGCTCTATGATACACTTCCTGGGTCGGTTCTTGATAAAGATTAAATGTGTACATGATGAACTTCACTGGAGTCTTTGATGACAAGAGCCAGAATTTCCTTAGAATTTCTCTGATGACTAAATACATTGAGCAAGTATTTCTCAGCTATTTGCTATTCCTCTGTTCAGAATTCTCTGTTTAGTTATAAGCGCCATTTCTTAATTGGGTTATTTTGTTTGGTGGTGTTTAATTTCTTGAGTTCTTTATATATTTTGGATATTAGACCTTTGTCAGATGTATATGTTACTAATATGTGGCTTCGAGGGAAAAAAGACTTATTTTGACAGTTTACAAATGAGTCTTTTTATGGAGTATTAAAATAAAGTATATTGAGTAGGAAATTGTAACAAATTGTATAGAACAATACATTTATGGCAGATATTGTGCCACTGTCACCAAGGGAGACTGTCTCTAAAAGAGGAAACTTCAGTGTGAATTTGAATGCAGTTAAACAAAAAAAAATTTTAATATATGTAAGTCCCTTTCAATATTTGTAACATACATACACTAATTTTTTTCTTCTTTTTGGTTATCTGTACTCAAACTTAATTATGCATCATACAGTTTTTTTATTTTCTTTATCTGGTAATTCCATACTTCTATATGACAGTGAGGACTAATTCTGCCCCATATAAAACAAATTGTAAAGGTAGGATTCTTAGAATCAGGATTGCATATTTTGGAACACTCAGTCAACAAGTGTCAAAGGAAGAAATTACACCATGACATGTTTCTCTACAATCTCTGCGTTTGTCTTAAAATGTGCTTTTACTTCTTGAGTGGAAAAATCCATATTTTTAAGTGATAAGACTTTGGATATAGGTTCAGCCCTCAACACTTACACATCCAAGTAACACTGAAAGATATAAACAAATTTAATTTATAAGCACATGTGACAATAATAACTAAGAACAAGAGGCTGGGTATTAATTTTAGGGTTTTTTATTTTAGTTTTTGTTTTTATAAATGGAAAGAGAATTTATTCTGGCCCACAGGTCTAGGATATTAGTCTATCACTGACCATGAAGACAGAGGGAGGAAGGGCAGGAAAGGTCCAAGACCAGGAGGCCACCTGGTCCTCTCATATCCTCACTCCTGAAGCCCCAACATGCCTCCCTGTTTATCAAGAACACCAAGGCATCTGGATATAGAACAGGCAATGTTATCCTCTTCCAATATGTAGATTATCTGAAAACATCAGGGGAAAGGTAACATTTAATTTCATTCTTCTTCCTCCCGAGACAACACTGCACTATTCTAAACATCGTGTCTAAAGAGAAAGCAACGCTCTCTTTGACTTCTACACATACCCTCACATATGTTTGACTTCAAACATAGTATCTCAGCACATTCTTAAACCGGATGCATGGCTCCTATGATGCTTTTCTTGCTTCCTTCCCACCATGTATAATTATTGTCGAGAGGGGTATTTGAAGAAGCAGTCAGGCAAAGCAATGCTAGGATTTCTCACAGCTGTGAGGGATGGACCAACCCTTGCCTGTGGATTTGTTAATGTTAAAGAAAAAAATGAAGTTTATTCACAGTTAAAGTGATGAAAGTGGAAGCCATTAAAGCTATTAGTTAGTAGCTTTTTTTTTTTTTTTTTTTTTTTGAAAGAGAATGGATATAAACAGTGCAGCAAAGATCATGTATTCTGGAGCTTCCTGCTTTAGGGACCTTGCCCTGCAGTGTGTTGCTGTTCCCACAGAATTTTGCAGCGGACAAGCAAAGAATACTGTTCTATTTTTAATTTTCAACTTTTAAGCAGAAAGCCATCAAGAATAATCTGCTCGGTAAACATTTGGTCTTGAGTCTTAGCATTTCTTTTCGCTCAGCAAACATGATCACAAATGTTAAATGTTAGAGAAAAACCAATGGCATGAGTGTTTTACCAAGTGATTCTTTGCCAAGAATATATTTAGATTTTTTTTTGATGCACTTGAGGAAAGAAATGATAAATATAGCTAAACGACAGGGTAGACAGGCTTAAGGCAAAACCCCTCTGGCTGTCTAGGCACAAGTACAAGGGCCAACGCTACTATTTACTGGTTTGTGACCTTGGACATATTTCATGTATGTTATAAATCATCATGAGTTAAAACCAAAGACAATAACAGTCTTAGCTTACATAATTGTTTTTATATTTTCTAACCCCTGCAGTACATGTTGATGGGTATAGTGGCTGCTGCCATAGAGATCACTGTTATTTTTAATATAAAAAGCAGAGATGTTTGTTGTAAGTCATTAGTATTAAATGAATTCTCTGCTAACAAATTTGTCTTCAGAATACAGACATTTAAGGAACCTGGGGTTTAAGATTTGTTTTTCAGGAAAAAAACTTGGCTTTTATGAGGATATCATTCCAGGTTTGATAGTCTGTATTCTATTGCCAATTTATTGAATAGTATTGAGCATACCTATTTTTCCCATTATACAAGACACATTTATTGCATCTCTAAGAACTATATGTTTGACACAGCACTTATTTAGACAGCGCTGTGAGGAGATCATAGGGAAGGGTGTGGAAACATAGTACGGAGAGAGAATCAGAATGTCAGCCCGTAGTTCCTTGTTACTGTACATGGAGCAATATATTTTATCCCATTACATTTTATTTGTGTCACTTCCATTCCGCTCTCAGTGTGAATAGACAAGGTTAATATAGTTTCCAGCAAAGACCTGACAGCTATTCTGTTGATTAGTTTGGTGTTACATTTGAGCAGCACTTGTGCAGCCCAGAGTGGTGAAGGATGACTTAGCTGAAAAGAACAGGCAATGCACCCTGCAGAGAAAGGGCAGAGATTCTGAAGATGACAGCGTGGAGCCACTACTTGAACATATATGCACTGCTAAATGCTCTGGAAATCCCCACAGTAGAGTGTAGCTCCCTAAAGAGAAAATGATCTTTCCCCTCTATAACAAAGCCTGAAGCGGCGGAGCAGCAGGAGCCAATCTTACAGAGCGCCTCAGCTTGGGTGCCCTGTTCTGTAGTACTTGTTGCAGTGGAGCAACGAGTGAGATGTGTTATGTTTTGAAAAAACACATTTCACAAAATGTACCAATTTTTAAAAAGAAATATAACCCTTTCTGAGGAACTCAGCGACCAAAGTTAAGGCATTCCAGCCTTCCTCTGAAAATTGCATGTTATTATATGCTAATGTATATTTTATGTATACGTGTGTGTGTGTTTGTGTGTGTGTTAGAAATTCTAAAGAAGTTGAGAAAACAGAACATCACAATACAAGTGTCTATTGGAATGAAGAATGCTAGGGCTTTCCTATTTCACTGTCTTCCTAAAACATTTGGTTTATACTATATATTTCAAAGCCCATATTCATATTAAAACAAATTGGTTTCAATTTATGTAAAGTATTCCTATTTTACCCAGAATTCTACAATTTTAAAATTTTTGTTTAAAGCTGTGAGAGCTATCCGTATTTTTTTATAGTCCTTATTTAGTTAATTTGTAGAAAAGAATACTGAAATCTGAAATAATAATTACTATCTAGGTTATTTTAAATATTTTGCAATTGAAAATTATATATTTTATATGATTATCATTTTATGTAAAGTAGCAAAAGAAGAAATGCCTATATGTGAGTTCTACGTATACTCTTTCATTTGTATTTGATACTAGTAAATTTCATCTTCCCATTACTCCAATTATGTATGTGCCATGAAGAGATGAAAGTGGCCCTCCCCCACTGTAAGTGACCCTCCCCCACTGTCCTCTTATCCCCCATCTGACACATTTCTGATTAACTAGAACTGATCAATAGATACCTTAATCTTTATTCTGATCCTTAGTCCTTAAATTAAGGAAAGGGAGATTTTTTTGTGAATAATATAGCTAACTCTAAGGCATTCTAACATTTTAGAAATTAAAAAATGAAGCATCATAGAATTGCTGATTTTTAAAGTGGCTGGTAGAAGAGTGACCCCTTTCTAGTCTATCTTTTTAAAAACAAATCTATTTTGCTTCTGCATCTGAAACATAAAGTTTTACCATATGTCTGAAAGAGTGACTTCTGTGACTATAGAGGTTGTTAGTTGACTTCAGTAATGACTTTCTCTCAAATGATTTAAATGCTCCTTTGTACTTAGAAACACACAGTGCTGAGGGCACAGGCATTATTGATTCTACAAGACATTACAATCACCTGTAAAGGAAGTGGTATAGTTCAGACCTACCAGCCAGTGGCTCTTTTTAAAAACTATAAAACATTTAAGAAGCAGTGCTTCATGAGAGGAACTTAGATTAGAATCCCCAATTCTAAATATTATTTTCCTGCAAATGATAGGATATTATCATAATTTTGCTTGAATAATGCCATACTGTGTCTGTCTTCCAAATTTTCTTTGTCCATTTATGTATATGTCGGCTATTTTCCATAAATTACTTATGGCATTAACACAGTGACATATTCATTATTCTTACTACTTATAATTCTCCCAACCTTCTAACAACAAAGATGTTTTCAATCAGTGAATGGACGAGTAAACTGCCATATTTAGAAAAAAGCATACTATACAACACCCATAAGTGGGCAATGAAGTAGCGAAAAGATATAGAGTCTATACACTCACTGTTAAAAGAAAAAGCTACTCAGGAAATGCAAAATAACTGACGACTCCAAATACATGACATTACTAAAAAGGTGAAAGAATGATTGCCAAAATTTTGATGAATCAATGAAGAACAGAAGTTTAATGCATAGAAGCCATACTGTATTATATTATAGTAATGTATCTATACCCTGAGACACATATAAGAAGAAAATGAACCCTGGAGCCTGGGCCAGGCACATAACACATGAGACAACCCACAGTCAGACACCACGGGTTCTAGGTAGGCAGTCGTGGACTGAGAGTACCCCTTCCTGGTGCTCCACACGGCATGGATGGGGCACAGCACTTCAAAGATGGCCCCAGAGGTCTGGGCACCACTTAGATGAGCAAGTAAATGGTGGTGAGATGGAGGAGAAGGAGAGGCGGAAGCGTGTGTATACAGTGAAGAGAGGCAGAACTGGACACTAGTGGGTGGTGAGCAACATCCTGATGTAAGTGGCTGAGAATGCCACATGAGCCCATGGTGAGGTCTTGGCCTTGGCGTATGCTACCACAGAGGACAATATCTAGACACATGATCCTGCAGTCACAGTGTTGCTGTACCACACCCAACAGATAGCCATGGTCTGGGCTGCAACTTGGGGTCCTGTTGATGTCTAAGGTCTCTGCAGAACTGGCCCTATCCTTCTCCTGGTCATCGTGGGGAGCTGGACCCTAATGTGTAAGCACAGGAGTGCTGGCCCTGCTACTCATCTGCTGTGCCTTCTTGGCCCTTGTCACCTGCAGCAGGCAGGAGAACAGCCAGCCCTGGGGTCATGAGAGCAGCAGAGCTGTTCTTGACACTCAGAGGCTGCAGTAAGTGAGAAACCAGGCCCTGCACCTTGCCTGGGTGGCACAGCAGAGCTGGCCCTGCTAGTGTGATTGAGGTTGAGCAGGACCCTGGGGGCATGAGGATGGGAGAGCTGACTCTGGTCCTTG
The DNA here is from genome assembly GCF_903995435.1 of Acomys russatus. Lineage (NCBI taxonomy): Eukaryota > Metazoa > Chordata > Mammalia > Rodentia > Muridae > Acomys > Acomys russatus. The sequence goes on from NC_067162.1 coordinate 23,679,465, forward strand.
ATGGCTGCACCTTGGTGTTGTGAGTGGCTGTGGGAGAACAGGCAGGCTGACCACTCAGACCCACATCCACGACTTTGAGTTGGACCACTCCAACATCCATTCTATCAATGAGCTACTGGCGTTCATGCAGGGACTTGTCCTACAGATGCAAAGCTGCAGGATCTCCATGGCACAAGGCAACAACAAGATATCTGAGAGGAGTCCCAGTGAAAATCCAGTATTGATAATGAAGCATAAGCCAGATGCCTCAAACCAGACCAATGACTCATTGCAATGAACATTTGCAAGTCAAGAATTATGGAAAAAAGTGTATACTATGGACCACATTGTCATACACTACAGCTTCCACAGTGATAGTTTTTTTTCTCTTGTGGGGAGGTTGCAAGGGCAGAGGATGGGTATGAAGGAACAGGAAGACGAATGCAATTGGAGTGAACAATGTGAAAGTCACAAAGGATCAATGAAAAAGAGGGTTTTTTTTTTTAAAGAGAACAGCATACACTAAGTTTTTTAGTTGTGAGAAGTACATTAGGGTGCCAGATGTGTTAATTACTGATATGTTGTTAACATATAACATTATAACATGTTTATATGTGCAAAATCATAATCTACCCCATTTATAAATACAATTACTCTATGTCAATTAAAAAATTTGTGGATAAATGGATTGAGCTAGAAATGATCATAATGAGTGAGTTAACCCAGAAGCAGAAAGAAATCAAATGGTATACACTCACTTATATCTGCATACTAGCCCAAGGGGCATGTCCCACGAAAGCCTTCACTTACCAGGAAACTGGGACAGAGGGGAGGACATCCTATTGGGACTCTAAATGAGAGAAGCATGGGAGAATAGCAAAATAAAAGGAGCCAGAGGGTCCTAGAAACCTACAAGTAGAACATTATGAGGGGCAGATTTGGGCCCAGGGGTCCCGTTCAAACTAAGGCACCAGCCAAGGACAATACAAAAGGTAAACTTTAAACCCCTTCCCAGATCTAGTCAATGGGCAGAACATTCTCCACAGTTGAGTGGAGAGTGTGATATGACTTTCTCACGTACTCTGGTGCCTCACATTTGACCATGTCCCCTGGAGGGGAAGACCTGGTGACACTCAGAGAAATTACAGCAGGTTGCCAAGAAGAGACTTGATACCCTATGAGAATATACAGGGGGAGGTAATCCCCCTCAGAAACAGTCATCGGGGAGGGGAATAATGGGAAAATGGGGGGGGGGGGGGGGAGAGGAATGGGAGGATACAAGGGATGGGATAAACATTGAGATGTAACAAGAATAAATTAATAAAAAAAAAAGAAAAAAATTCCAATCCTTGAAACTATTTACTACTACAAAAAAAATTTTTTTTTAAATCAGGTTAGGCTTGTGACTTAGTAGTAAATATGTAAATATGTACCTAGTGGTATAAGGCATTGGGTTCAAAATTTATATACAATATGAAACATGATTTATATCTAACACACAGACATATAATACGTATATATAATGCACATACACTTATATTGTGTATACATATGTATATAATACACACATGTGAGCAGGAGTGCGCGCACTCACATGTCTGTGTGTGTGTGTGTGTGTGTGTGTGTGTGTGTGTGTGTGTTGGCTATTAAACCCAATGCCTTATATATCACTAGGTATATATTTTATCACTGAGCTACAAACCTAAACTGATTTTAAAATTTATAATTGATATATAGTAATTGTACCAATTAATTTTGGTAGACTGTGATGTTTCTGCATGTCATATATGTATAAATATTTTAATATATGTATTTAAAAATCAACTTATAAGTATTCATTTACTCATTCTAAACACACTAAACGAAGGCAATGTCCTATGAATGCTAGAGAGTATATCTGAAATTCTGTATTTAGTGTTTATGTGTTTTCTTATAAATGTAAAGGTATTCTTAATTAAAAGCAGGATTATTAATGTGCCTAAAATGGTCAAGAATATTACATTATGAATAATTTTTAATTTAATAAAAAGAATAATACATTGAAGATATATTTATAAATAAATAATATATATTTATTTGTATATTACATATATAAATAGAAATACCAAAATGAAAATACTTACATTCATAATGAAAATATGTTAATATGAAATTTAAACAAAATAAAAAATGGACATGAATCAGGAAAACAATATTAATTTACAGAAAACCAAGACCAAGAAATTGATAGCTATCATTTGTTCTAAAAAGCAACATAGAGGTAGATTTGTTGGTGAATAGGAACTTTTATCTTTATAGATAAGCTATTAGATATTTGTTGTCATCCTTTAAGAGTGAAAGATCAGACCAATGTAGATAAGATAATAAAGTCTTTTAAAATTTCTCATGCTGATATGGCAGAATCTCACAGGTGACTAGTAGGTCCTTGGTTCTATGCAGGAGATGAGAGACAGCGCCTTAGCTCAAGTCATGTTGCTTATATAGAAGAGAATCCAAGGAGCTATAGAGAATGTGGAGGGAACAGGCAAATACTAAAATGAACCGTATCTGATACAAGAAATTATATATGCCGGGCTGTAGAAGATTCCTGCTTGCTTCTCTCCTCTGTGATTTGATCCATTTAAACCCAACTCCAAACTACTAGCTCAGGTACTTTGATAATTGAGATACACTACCTCACATATTATAGAAATCATCATAATTATCCAAGACATGATTAGTTTATATATATTTAAACTATTATATTTCATAGAATTACTAAAATAAATTTTCAAATAAAAAGTAATAATTACTCTGTAAATATGTATCATTTTGATCCTTTTATTTTTTGCAGTTTCATCTGTATATACTCATACAAAAGACACAGACACATATTTAAATTATATTTATACATACACACATATACTTATAAACCCTGTTGGCTACTTTTATGTCAACTTGACATAAGTTAGAGTCACCAGAGAAAAGGGAACTTCAGTTGAGAATATGTCTTCATGAGATTAGCTTTCTGGCAAGCCTATAGGGTATTTAGTTAGTGAATAATGGGGAAACATCACTTGGGTTTATAAGCGAAGCAGCCTGTTTTTTTTTTTTTTTTTTTTGCTTGTTTGTTTTTGAGCAAGTTGCACTTCAAAAAGGAAATCCTTTCAAAGTTTAACTCTTTGACATTTTATGTTTAAGTTTTTTTCCTACAACAAATTTTGATCCTATTTTCTCCTCCTCAGAATCTTTCCAGACTCCCTATCTCACTCTCCACCCAATGTTTGGCTCTTTCTTCCTGACTCTAAAGTATACAGAAGATTAACTCAAAAAACAGACAGACAAAAACCAAGAGACAAAACTGTCAAAGTTCAAAAGAAATGCAAGACTCAATCTGAATTGTTGATAAACAGCAAATAAAAATATGAAGTTAGGCTAATTTCAGTGGTAGTCTCAGTTCTGTGTCAGTGACTGGTGGATATTGACTTTATCCTGTCTGCAAGATGGATAGGAATAAAGATATAGCAGATATTGAGGGAATGTCTAGCCAATGCCTAGCCCAACCTGTGAGCCATCCCATAGTTGAGATCCAACTCCTGGCACTATTAACAATGCTCTGCTCTGCTTGTAGACAGGAGCTTGGCGTGGCTGTTTTCTGAGACAGCAGCAGCTCCAAGCAGATGCTGAGACTCACAGCCAAAGCATCGGGAATCTTGTTAAAAAAAAAAAAAAAAAGGTGGGGGAAAGCATAGAAGGACCTGGAGGGAAAAGGAGCTCCACAAGGAGACCAGCAGAGCCAACTCACCAGGAATTTCAGAGACTGAAGTACCAATGAAGGATCATGCATGGACTGTACATAGGCCCCACACACAGATCCCATGGGTAGATCAAGCTTCATGAGGGTCCCCTAGTAAGAGGAGCAAGGGCTGTCTCTGACTGGGACTTTGTTTTCTGCCTTTTGATCACTCTACTCTGGTGGGGCTGCCTCCTCAGGCCAAGGGAGAGGATGCACTCAGTTCTAGTTTTGATCAGGGGTGCATTGTTATGAGGGGTCCTCTTTTCTGAGGAATGGGAGAAGAGGTAGGGAGGGTGGGAGTGGGAGGAGGCTACGATCAGGATGTAAATGAACATAAATAAATAAATTATACAAAGGAAAGGCTAGACTATAACAAACAGGCTCACAGATATAAATCCCTCTTCCACACATATCCTAGGATAAGACTCTAGGAACAATGACAGCAACACAATATAGATCACAAGAGCAAAATGGAGTCAGGAACAAAGACTCTGGCAAAAGGACTGTCAGGATGACTGAAATACAGGATGGTCAAGAAGACATGATTATTTAATTGATTTATGTAAATCACAATAAAGTTGTATATTAAGATTTTACTTTGTGTCAATTCCATATCATTTGGTTTAGCTTACAGAAAAAAAGATCTACCTGAATTTTCTCAAGGAAACTATGACAACTTGGCCTAAACCTTTATGCAGATATATAAAATAATAGTCAATGTTTTGAGCATTTATTACATGACAAGCATCCAGCATGATAAGAATGTATTTAATCTGAGTGTGGCTAGTGCTCTCAATCCTGTGTCATTATTAGCCTTAGGTCCTAACGTAAGAAGACATGGCCCAGTGAAATTATGGAAGGTGTTCAGACTCAGAAGACATCAGAAAAGGACTAGATTCACAACTGTGTCTCAGTTACTCCAAACCCCACAATAGCAGTAACTATACTGAATGGAAAACTGAACAAAATAGGCAACGTAGTAGCCAGGAAAATACAAGACGTAGTGAGGTGAACCCCAGTATCTACTGATAGGATAATAATAAAATACAGATTCTGAGAGGAGCAGATTTTCAAATGGAAGCTAAAACAATGTTAATGTCTTAAGAGGTCATTAGCCATAAAGCAGTTGGTTAACTGTGATATTAAAAATCACATATAAAAACATATTTTCTATGTTAGAAACCATAAAATCATCTTCCTGCTACTGTAACATGAGCCAGTCTTCTAAATAAGTGGGAAATAATGAGATTCCATAAGGGAACAGCTGTTAGAAATTCATTCATTCATTCACATCCTATCTTGAAAGTAGAAAAATCACAAAAAAGGAGATGTGGGCAAAGTTGTATAATTCCCCTTTATATGTAAAAGTAATTTTACTTTTTTTTTTTTTTTTTTTTGAACAAAGTAAGCACACTTGATCTTGTGGCCTGAATCTAAAGCTGAAAAAGGAATTAATTAAAAAAAAAATAGTTGCTCAGGGTTGAGCCTTAGTACTCCATCCACCCAGCCACGCAAGTCACAGTCTAACTGCCTGGATCCTGTTTAAACTCTCTGTGGTTATTGCCTTTTAAGGGAAATCAGCATTTTAATTTTTGAAATGAATTCACGTACTATTTCTTGAGATTGAAAAAAAAAACCACTAGCAGATAGATGTTTAAAAATCAATGCATTATTTTATCACACAAAAGAAGGGTTACCTTCATTAGTTTAGGTGGAAAATTTTTCAATAACCATAATGATGGATCACTTTTCTCCTCTAAAAGATAGAAAAATTTATTTTAAAGGTGGCTGTTGTAATTTTACAGGAAAATAAGAGATCTTTTTAAATGATAATTCCAGCTTATTACCATTTGAACAGCCTTTCTAATAACTAAAGGAAAATGTATCTTCATCTCTTGGTTCATAAATTTGCAGTTGCATACACTATACTCATACGTTTGGATGGAATGACACTTCTTGAATTGTAATTACATAATGAAAGCATGTGACTTCAGTGTATAATATCACCAGATATTAAAAAATGGGTTGTAGCTTGTCTTTTAGAACTGTCCCACAAATTGTCATCTCTGTGTTTGGTTTACTAAAATGGAAAACATATTTGAGATTAGATGTTGAAGTACAATAATAGGCTATGAGAAAAAGATAAAAGAAATTCTTAAATCCTAGTTTAGCTTAGGGTAGGACTAAAAAAAGGCACAATCTAAAGACTAGTTGGGTGTCATAAAAAAAAAAAAAAAAAAAACCCAGTAAAATCTGTGATGTGAGGAAAAAAATAGGGAGAAATTCAATAGGAAAATTTTACATGAAAGTGATGAATAAAAAAAATGTAAAACAGCCATAGAAGTTAGTAAAAACAGAATAACTCCGAACCATCAGCTATAACTGAAGTGGCAGTGGATGAAAACTACAAAACTACAGACCAAAACAGTGAAGGGACAAGTCATAGGTCTGGCGTGCATAGCCGTCTGTGTTGGTAACTGAATTGTTCCACTCTCATGAAATTCCAGAGGAAAAATGAGAGCTCTGCATTGTTGGCAATGAGGGTCCACTGTTTTCAGAATACAGATATTTTCTTGTATTCCACAATGAGTCGTGACTGCTGAGAATGCTGTCCTTTTAGACGTTTGGGAACTGAATTTGCATGGAGACTGCAGGTTAGATTGGTGATGTGATGATGACCTCGGCTGGAGAACATAGTTCACCAGGTAATTCCTTCAGAGGTGGGAGACATGTTCACCAGCTATTTCCCGCATTCTTTGTTGGAATTGTTTTTTACTGAAGTTGGAATTCTCTGAGGAATATTTATATAAGTATAAATATGTTTTAAGCCATGTGATCATAATTGCCTTCAAATGATAAACAAATTACTCTTATTCACTATTATTTGGAAGTTTGGTGGATTTAAAAATTTTTTAATTGTTGATTTACTTAACATCCTGATTGCAGCCCCCAGTTCCTCCCAGTGCCCTAGCTCTGCAGAACCTTCTAACCATTCTCTCCTTTCCTTCTCCTCAGAGAATGGAGAAGTACCCCACACACACCCTGAGTACCAACCTGCCCTGGCACATTAAGTCACAGCAGGATTCATTCTTTACCACAGAGGCAAGACAAGAGTCAGAGAGGACCCTGCTCCAGTTGTTGGGAAATCCACATGAAGAGGAAGATGCTCATCTGTTACGTATGTGAGGGGAGCCCTGGACCAGTCCATGAATACTCTTTGGTTGGTGGTTCAGTCACCGTGAGCCCCCATGGGCCCAGTTTGTTTGACTCTGTGGGTCTTCTTGTGGAGTCATTGATCCCTCCAGTTCACTCAATCATTCCAAAGCTCTTCCATAGGCCTCCCTGAGCTCTGTCCAACGTTTGCCTGTAGGTCTCCACATCTGTTTTCATCAGCCTCTGGGTGAAGCCTTTCTGAGGAGTTGTGCTAGGCTCCTTCCTCACTACAAGCCTAGCAGAGTAACATTAATAGTGTCAGGCTCTTGTCCTCTCCAATGGAATGGGTCTCATGTAGGGCCAGTCTTTGGTTGGCCATTACCTCAATCTTTGCTCCATCTTTGTCCCTGCATATCTACTAGGCAAGACAAATTTTGGATCAAAGGTTTTATGGGTAATTTGGTGTCCTAATCCCTCCACTGGAAGTCCGGCCTAGCTACAGAAGTGGCCATTTTAGGCTCCATATCTCCCCGTGCTAGATGTCTCAGCTAGTAAAACCCTCATAGGCTTCCTGGGGCCTCCCATATATCAGGGCTCTGACAAGTTGCAGAGATGCCCCCATTTTTGTGTCTGTTCTCTCCCCAAGCCCTCTGTCCCCAGCTATCCCTGATTGCATGTCCCATCCCTGCTCCCCTCCCCATCCTCTTTCCTACCCCATTCTTTCCATCCAACTCCAATGCCTATTTTATTGCCCCTTTTGAGTGAGATCCCAACACTCTCCCTTGGGCACGTCCCAGAGTTTCCCCATCCCCAATTTCTATTCTCTCACCAGGCCCTCTCTCTGCTGTTCTTCCTATCAGTCTCCACATTTTATGAATTTAGATGGTCGCTATAATGCACAAAAAATGTCCATTTGTACAGATATGCTTCTAGTAGGGTACCTGGAAACTTCTACTCAATTGCCTTGTTTATTTTTACTTCAATATTTATGTTCTATACATTTACTATGCATGGCAAAGCAAATGGAAATATTTAAGATAATTAAAATGTACTGGGGATGGAGCTGACCTACTAAAATGGCTGGAATGGGCAGAGCTGACAATATCGAGACTGGTGAGCTTGAGAAGCACTCGGAACTTTAATGCAGTGGAGGCTGAAGAGGGAGTGAAGACAAATGGGCATATGTGGCAAATCTCTGGTAGCAGCTAATGAAGAAGTGGCTACAGACACACAGTAATCAAAATGGCTGTTATGCAGCAAAACCCCAAAGCCAAGTGAGAGCATGTACATTAAGTCTTTATGGTATTATGAGTTTTAAGAGTCCAACCCTGTCACATGGTTCTCCGTGCTGTATGCAGTTTGTTTTACGCATGTGTAATAAAATAAAAGTATAAAAGACCCAAAAAACAAAAGACGAACAAACAAACAACAACAACAAAAAAAAAAAAGAGTGCAACCCATGAAACATTCAAATGTTAATTCAAAACTAGTACACTAAAAGATCTCATTAGGAAAATGAACTAAATTAGATAAGGATGTAGGAGGGATGGTTTACAGGCAAAGACAGCTAAAATTGAGGGAAATGTGGGTAGTAGCATGAAAATCTGACATAGTATAAAGTTCCTAAAATATACACATATATGAAGGTGATCTAATGAAATTGCCAAATAATGGGGCAGACAGAGGACAAACTGCACGTCTCTTATCACTAAAGTTTCCACTTTCAGGACTGAGTTACACCTAACTGAGTGTTTAGTCAAAGGAACTGCATTGGAATCCCCAAGCCACGTAGGCTGTTATCAATGGGCTATTCCCCATAGACTGGCTTGTGCCTACATAGAATCTTCATCCCCATCTTCTATTGTCTTTGATATAAAAAGATAATCTACATGCTATCAAAAGAGAAATGTAAACACCAAGCCTGCCACAAAACGTTCATCTACAATGGTGCACTGCCTATAATATACACCAGGGCAATGGTGGCACAAAGGTTGTGGGACTAAGGAACAAATAATTATTTTTTACAAGTTTTTATTAAATTTTTTACGTATACATTTATGTTACTACACATATATACAATAAACTACCTACAGCAAGAAGAACCACAAAACATTCATATATATATATGCTACATTCATAGTGTTTTGGCCAGTTGTATTTCGCAGCCTTGAAGAAAACATCTTTCCAATCTTGGTGAAACTGAAATTCTGAATGTAAATCAATATCAATTATATCTCAACATTATCAACTTAAAACATCTATCTAGTCCTAAAAGCATCTTAACCCCTAAACGACTAAGCTTAATTGTAAAACTGAACACTCTGGTCTTCAACCCCATCAGAAACTTAGGAAGGAGTAAAATTAATCATTTGATTATACAGGGAGGGCAGTTTAGCAACTTCCCAAATGAGGAGATGACAGAGATAGTTTGCTGCCTGAACATTCACCCATAACTCTCTATAACATAGGAGTATCATCTTCAGCCATCTGGCCCAATGTATCTGACAGATGTATGTGTGAAGCAGGAACTATTTGAATTGAGTCCTACTCCACAAGATGGGACCCATGCCTGCCATTGTTTGGTTGACAAGAATCTGAGATTTGTCTAAGTTTTGGTAGGGGCCAGTGGAAAGGCTACCCACTGACAACCTGAAATTCTTAACTCAGAGAAGGAGGTTTTGTTATGAGTTAATTGCAGAAAGTCAAGCCTTTCTGAAGCTGAATGCTTTTGGCCATGGAATTATTGTGTTTATATAGTTAAATTCCTTCTGCATAGCTTTCTTCTTAATAATTAATGATACTTTATTTTGTTATATATTATATCTTATATTACATTATTAAGATAATGCTGTATTTACATATAATTACATAACACATAATTATATTTTCTCAGCAAAATTGTTCATTGGAATGTTAATATTAAGTCATTAAAGTATAAGAAATATATAACAGAACTTATTTATATTTTATTAACTCCTTTTCATTTTTTCAGTTTCTTTGTTCTTTTACACTCTTTGCACTTTCCTTTTTCTTTATATATAGGGAAAGGCAGAAAAAATCCCTACTTTTGAGTATCAAGCTATTTACAATGTTTAATAACATTAAAAGAGAAAACTCTAATATGATCTTTCTACAAGATTATGGAAAATGGAACAAGCTTGTTTTAAATGGTAAAGTGGATCCATAAGCTCATATATATGATCCCCACCCTTTATTCAGTATGAGAAAATAAACAAGAAGTTACAGGGAAGAAAAAGATTATTTATTCTTCACATAAAGGAGAAAACAATTTTTGGTGTATATGTGTGGAAGGGAATGCTAATGAGAGCAACCATTGATGCCTATCTAGGTGGTCAGGCTCAGCTGAGAATTATCTTCTAAAATAAGCACCTGGAGAGGCTTCATGTGGGAGATGATAGGGAAACAGCAGAGAAGTGCACTTACCTGTCTTGAGGTCCCTATCTCAAGGGACCCTTCCCAGCAGAGTACTATCATTCAGCCACAGGCCAGAATCAGAGCCTATCTAGTATGAAGGAACACCAACAAAGACCATTTTGTATTTGGCCCTATCACTCCCTCATTTCCAAAGGAGTATTAGTTATTCACTACTTATAGTTTATATAATATATATATATATACATACATATCAGATCCTCCTTCTGTAAAGGCAGTAAACACATTATGAATTTTAAATTAACTGTTATTAAACAATATATCTGGACTCTGAGGCCTTATATTTTGCATAAAGGCCAAAATTGGCATATACATACATAAATACACACACGCACACATGATTCATAGGTAGATAGATGAGAGATAGATGATAGGTAGGTAGATAGATAGATAGATAGATAGATAGATAGATAGATAGATAGATAAAGATTCTAAAGTATTTTATCCTTACCATTCATCTTAATGCAATATTTTATAACATCAAATGAGACTCCAGAAAAATGTCCTTTGTTTTTCAGACATGCACCTTCCAAAAAGAAAGTGACCCTTCCAGACCTCAGTTATAGAAAATATTTAATTTGGTTCAGGAGTAAGCTTTCTCATTTGAAGTAAGACTTCAAGAGTTTTAAAGACTTTTTTTTTGTTTGTTTGTTTTTAATTCTCAAAAACGTTACATTAAAGAATGATGTACAACATCTTCACCAGCAGGTGCTGTCATTGAGTTTTTATTTTACCTATTATGATAGGTGTAAGGTGGAATCTCAGAGACGTTTTGAGGTGCATTTCCCAGACTACTAGAGATAGTGAGCATTTCTTTAAGTTTCTCAGCCATTCGATAATCCTTTGCTGAGAATTCTCTGTTTAGCTCTGTATTCCATTTTTGGTTGGATTATTTAGTTTGGCAGTGTTTAATTTCTTGAGTTCTTTATATATTTTGGATATTAGCCCTTTGTTGGATGTAGGGCTGGTGAAGATGTTTTCCCAGTCTGTAGGCTGTTGTTTAGGTCTGTTTTGTTAAATTCCTTGCCATACAGAAGCTTTTTGGTTTCATGAGGTCCCATTTATTAATTGTTGATATCAGAGCCTGAGCTGTTGATGTTCTGTTCAGGAAGTTGGGTCTTGTGCCAATGAGTTCAAGGCTCTGCCCCACTTTTTCTTCTAACAGATTTAGTGTGTCTGGTTTTATGTTGAGTTCTTTAATTCCCTTGGACTTTATTTTGTGCAGGGTGATAAATATGGATCTATTTGCTTTAGTCCAGTGTCGTTTGTTGAAGATATTATCTTTTTTTCCATTGTGTGGTTTTGGCTACTATGTAAAAAGTTCAGTGTCCACAGGTGTGTGAGTTTATTTGAATCTTCAGTTCAACTCCATTGATACATCAGCCTATTGCTATGCTAGTACTAATCTGCTTTTATTACAATTGCTCTACAGTACAGCTTGAGATCAGGGATGGAGCTTCCTCCAGAAGATCTTTTATTGTACAGGATTGTTTTAGCTTTTCTTTCTTTCTTTCTTTTTCCTTTTTCCTTTTTTTCTTTTTCTTGTGGAGTGCAAGCTTTTACCATCGCTTTGGAAATCAATGTGGCACTTTTTCAGAAAACTGGAAATAGTACTACCTGAAGACCCAGCTATACCACTCCTGGGCATATACTTGAAAGATGCCCTACCCTACAACAAGAACATTTGCTCAACTATGTTCATAGCAACTTTATTTGTAATAACCAGAACCTTGAAACAACCTAGACATCCCTCAACTGAAGAATGCATAAAGAAACTGTGGTATACTTATGCAATGGAAAACTGTTCAGCTATCAAAAACAAGGAAATCTTGAAATCTGCAGGCAAATGGATGGAACTAGAAATGATCATCCTGAGGTAACCCAGACCCAGAAAGACACATGTGGTATGTACTCACATATAAGTGGATACTAACCCATCATACGTATCCTCTGATAGACTCCACCCAGCAGGGCATGCGGACAACTACTGGGACTTGCAGCTGGATTCTAGCAGAAGTGATGAGAGTTGCATGGAAGAGTTGAGGGAAGGAAAGACCCTGAGGGGTCAGGAGCTCCACAAGGAAACCACCAAGGCCAGCAGATCTGGACAGCGAGGTGGGTGGTAGGTGGGGGAGGTTGCTGTGTGAACTGATCAACCAACCTAGGACATTACAAGTAGAGAACCTAGACCTCTGTTCAGATCTTGCTGATGGACCACTAATTCTCCAGGTTAACATGGGCGAGGAGAGCTGGGGCTGCCTCTGACAGGAACTCTGGTGCATGTGATTTGATCACTGCCCCTAGGAAAGGCAGCCTTGTGGGCACAGAGTGGAACGGGATACAGTCTATCCTGATGAGACAGTATAAGCTGAGGTCAGAAGGTGGAGGACAGGGCCTCCCTGTCAAAGGTCTATGGAAGGGAAATAGAGCAGAAGAGAGAGGGAGGGAGAGTGGTAAAGAGAAGGAAAGAGCGAGGGCATAACAATCAAGATGTAATGTGTATGAGTGACAAAAAAATTATAATAAAAACAGCATACAAAGTTGACCATAGCATTGACTCAAACATAAACAACTACTTTTACATTAGTGATAGCATTCTAATTTTTTTTTGGTATCACTTATATGGGCAGAACCCAAGACATGCTTCCCTACCCTAGAATATGACATCTGGAAATCTGAGAAAACAGTTGAAGCACAAGGTCAGCCTCATGCCTTCTGTCCTGTCCCTGGAAGCAGGTCGTGAGAGTTAGGAGAGGTTTTCTAGCCAGTTCCTAAAGTGGTTCTAAGATGTTCATTCGGCAGATTCTCTCCCTTACGTTGGCACATAGAAAACATGAACCAGCATGCTCTGCTAATTGTCCCATTTAATAACTATTGGATCATTTCATACATACCTCTCCATGAGTACCAGCTTCAGCAATGCTGGTTTAAAGATCAGGCACATTTATTACTTCCTGTGTTTACATTCCTGGTGGAGTCCCCCTCACTAGATTAACTCATAAAAAATAAATTTGGATACATTTTTTTTTCTGGAGGAGCTTACTCATGAACTTAGTAAAATGTGAAGATATTTTTCTTCTTTTATAGAGATATGTGGGGATTTTTTTTTTTTTTTTTTTAGTCTTAGGTTAGTAAACAGAGAAATAATTCTATCCTGAATAATTTCAATCATTTTACTAAATATTTAAGCACTGTCTATTTTAGGATTGAAGTGTGATTATCCACTCTCTACTTGACTACTGCTGGTATCAGGAATGTCTAAGGCATCGCCTAACTGATCATTTATATCAATAGTTTTAAAATGGCATTTATTTGCTTAAGGTGTCTATAATATCCGAAGTGGAATCATTGGAGCAGAGTGCTGGTCTGGCAAATGAATTAGGGACTCTTGGGAATGAGCTGCTTTCTAGAAGTTGTCAGTTTTGTGACATAAATTCTTCATCATAGTGAATACAGATTACCAACACAACAGATTTGAGCACATGATTGAACACAGAAAGATAACACTTCTTGGGTCACTAGTTTACCACAGATTAAATCTCAACTCTATTACATAGGCTTTATATGGAAATTTTTATTTAAATGTTTTCTGTTTTCTGTTTGTGGCAAGAGGTCAGGGATTTACAGCAGATTTCTTGTGTATGTGTTTGTGCTGTGTGTGTGGGGGGCTATAAATATAAATGACTACACTTCCCCATGTGTGCATAAGTGGACTCCAAGGGATTGGCACTGAGTATCTTTCTCTACTGATCTTCATCTTTCTTTTTGAGACATTGTCTTACACTGCACCTGGGGCTAAACATTTTGGCTAGACTGGCTTGCCAGACAGCCCATGGCATCTGACGATGGCCATTAGCTAGTATTCTGTGCTTGCTTTTGTAGGTGTGTGTGGCTTAAACTCAAGTTCAAATCTTTACCCACTGAGCTTTGTCATACAATGTCATTTTCAGCTATATGAAAAGTTAATTTCTCTTTCTGAAAAAACAAGATTTATTTTTTTCTGGACAATTACTTAATTATATTTATGTACTCTTTTGTTTTAAGTGTTTCTCAATGATAGTAAAGATGGATCAAAAATATTGTTCTAGAAGAGGAAAAAAACTAAACAAATATTAAAACTATATTATTAAATATTTTTATCTTTTATCATTTTTTACTTTATTTATAATGATTGTAAATCTCCATTTACCAAAATAAGAAATCAATTTTATATAAGATATTAAAGGAAAATTTTGTAGAAAAACATTTCCAACAAATAGCTATCATATGGAAAATAAATGGTTCATACTTACTAGAAAACTATAGACTTAAAAATCCACATTTCTTTTTATAAATTTTTGTCATGAGAGAAGTATGGGAAAATTGAGAAATAGAAGGATCCAGGGGGTCCTAGAAGAACATCAGGATGGGCAGAAATGGGCCCAGGGGTTCTGCTCAAACTACTGCACCAACCATGGACAATACATGCAGTAGACAGCTAACCCCTATTCAGATCTAGCCAATGGACAGGACATTCTCCACTCTTGAGTGGAGAGTGGGAACTGACTCTGACACTAACTCTGGTGCACCATATTTGACCACGTCCCCTTGGTGGGGAGGCCTGGTGGCATTCAGAGAAAGGATATACAGGCTACCAAGATGAGACTTAGTAGCCTTTGATCATATAGTGTGGGAGCACGTCCCCCTAGGCCACTGACATAGGGAGGGGATAGAGTGAAAGCAGGAGAGAGAGAAGAATGGGTGAATACAAGGGATGGGATAACAATTTAAGTGGAATATGAATAAATTAATTAAATAAAAATGAATTAATAAAAAAACTCTCATATGATTTACCAACTGTGTTTTAAAAATAAAACACTGAGACTATATTCCTAAGATATTATTGATTTTTGTCAAAAATACATTAAAATAGTATCAGCATTTTTGACATAATGTTAGATTCCCAACTCGCAAAAGAGAAAATAATATTAATATTGAAAACCAGAAGTGTAATGAAATAAATTGTGTTTCTGACCTTTAAAATTTGCTACAAAGGTACAGCAATGAAAATAGCATTTTTTTTTTTCATAAAAACAGACATACAGATCAACAGAACTGGTTGAAATTTTCAAAGCAAATTCTTGCATCGATAGCCTCAGTGGACTTTCAAAATGTTCCGTGGACACATTGGAAGGAGAATGGGTAAGCTTCCCAGTAGATGCTAGAAAAATCAGTTATTGCATAAAGAAAGAAACTAGATCCCTATCTTTTATGATTTACCAAGTCAAGTACATATCGATTAAAAATAATACATACATTACACAAAACTATAAAACTATAAAGAACAAAGCATATCAGAGCACCTCAAGAAATTTGAATGGACAGAATTTTTGGAGATGTGAATTCCAAAGCACAGGGCACAAAAGTAAAAATTTACAAGTAAAATTGTATCATAAAAGAGAATTTTGTAGAGCAAAGAAACCAGTCATTTGAATGCAAACTGAAGGTGTTTGCAAAATGTATTTTTGACAAGTGGCTAAGATATACAATAAGTGAAGAGTTCAAAAAATTTAACAACCCCAGTAACTTAATTTAAAAAGCATGTAATAGACCAAATTGGATGTCTCTTAAAAGAAGACAGACATGTGGCCAGTGAGTGTACATCAACTCTTCAACATCGCCAAACACAAGCGTAGTTAAAACAAACCACAATGGGATGTCACACCACTGCAATGACTATTATCAAAGTGACAAAAGAGAAATTCTGTCAATATGTGAAGAAAATGGAAATCTTGTCCTTTGATGTTGAAACTGAAGAGTTAGTACTAATGCCAATCATTGTGGAAAGCAGTATGGCTTTAAACTTAGATTTCCCCGATGGAACTGCATTCCACTACAGAGTACATATCCACAGAAAACAAAACCTGGGTATTAAAGAAACTGTGTTATCATCTGCGCTGACTAGTTTTGAGTCAATCAGATAAAAGTGAGAGGTATCTGAGAAGAGGGAGCCTAAATTGAGAACGTCCTTTATTAGACCCAGCCGTAAGGTATATTCTTCTGAAGAGTTAGTACTAATGCCAATCATTGTGGAAAGCGGTATGGCTTTAAACTTAGATTTCCCCGATGGAACTGCATTCCACTACAGAGTACATATCCACAGAAAACAAAACCTGGGTATTAAAGAAACTGTGTTATCATCTGCGCTGACTAGTTTTGAGTCAATCAGATAAAAGTGAGAGGTATCTGAGAAGAGGGAGCCTAAATTGAGAACGTCCTTTATTAGACCCAGCCGTAAGGTATATTCTTAATTAATGATTGATCCGGTGAGGGTTCCTTCCATTGTGGTTGGGGCCAATGCTGGGCTGAAGATCCTAGGTTCTAAAAGAAAGCAGACTAAACAAGCCATGGCTAGCACCCCTCAATGACCTCTGCATCGGCTCCTGCTTCTAGGTTCTGGCATTGCCTGACATCCTGTCCTGACTTCATTCAGTGATGGAACTACAAGTCCGCAAGTTGCACTTGGTCATGGTATATCATCACAGCAATAGTGACCTGAATGAAGGCAGCATCCATATTTACGAAAACAATTTACAAAAGCTAAGAAATGCAAATGACCTATATTACTCTCCTCTGGTGAATGGATACAGTACATATGAGACACCCTATCATCTGTGTCAGCATCTATATAACTGGAAATTATTATGCTCCATGGAAAATAATTGATCACACAGAAGCAAGTACTGCATGCCTGATCTCACTCATTTAGAATAGGAAAAAAAAATGTGATTACATCTCATTGATATTATGTTGCTGCCAAAATATGGGAAGATCACGGGATGGAGTGAGGAGGGAATAGTATGTTAATAGGGCAGGATCTGTTGAAAAGGGGCAGAGGTTCTAGTGTGCTGTTGTATATTGTGATAACTGTACTTGTAGAGGAAATATATACAGCCAGGGCTATGGGCAAATGCCTATAACCTCGGCTGTTTAAGAGGCTGAGGCAGGACTGGAGGTTTTACTTGGTGTTACAAGACGTCTAGTTGGAGCCTTGTCTCCCTTGTAAGGTTTTTGCTCCATCTGGATTCTATTCTTATACATATATGAAGCTTCTAGAATAGTTGAATTCCATATAGTTTTCCAAAGGGCCTTTAGTGTTGGTTGTCTCTCTTCTTATTCCCTTCTTTACTGTTCTCTCCCATTCCCCCTCCCCCCGCCCACTAAACCCTGCTAGTATGATTTCCTCTGTTTCTTCATAATATTATATATTATTTCCCCTTCCTTGGGAGATCCTCTCCTTCCTCTTGGTCTTTTACCAGGTACCAGTCCTCGGCAGTTATTCAGAGCCTTAAAAGTTAACATCTATAAAAGAGAAAACACAATATTTGTCTTTTGGGGTCTGGTTCCCTCACTCAAGAAAAATTATTCACACTATATCATGTCAATCTCAGGTAGCCATATTTTTTTTAATTTTTTTTATTAATTTATTCTTGTTACATCTCAATGGTCATCCCATCCCTTGTATCCTCCCATTCTTCCCTCCGTCCCATTTTCCCCTTATTCCCCTCCCCTATGACTGTTCCTGAGGGGGATTTCCTCCCCCTGTATATGCTCAATACAGGCGGTAAACTTTAAACTCCTACCCAGATCTAGCCAATGGTCAGAACATCTCCACAGTTGAGTGGAGAGTGGGATATGACTTTCTCACATACTCTGGTGCCTCAAATTTGACCATGTCCCCTGGAGGGGGAGACCTGGTGGCACCGAGAGGAAGGACAGCAGGTTACCAAGAAGAGACTTGATACCCTATGACGGAGCCATATTTTTAAGTTAAGATTCCTTCTTCAGAAACAATCTAGATGCCCCTCAACTGAAGAATAGATAATGAAACTGTGGAGCATTTACACAATGGAATACTATTCAGCTACTAAAAAAACAAAGAAATCTTGAAATATTCAGGCAAATGGATGGAACTAGAAAATACCATCCTGAGTGAGGTAACCCAGACTCAGAGACACGCATGGTATATACTCACACCTAAGAAGATATTAGCCACATAATACAGGATAACTGCACTACAATACAGAGACAGAAACATCAACCAAAGACCATGTATGAAATGGACCTAGACACTCTGCTCAGATGTAGTAGCACAGTCTACTTGTGGGTCCCACCATGTGGAGAGTAGGAACTACTTCAGACATGGAGTCTGGCCACTGAACTTAGATCACTTCCCCCTGGCAGGGTGGCCTTGCCAGGCTACAGAGGAAGAGGTTACAGGTAGTATAGATGAGACTTGACAGGATGAGATTAGATTCTTGGGGAGGAGGGTGGTCCTATCTAAGCACTAGGAGAGGGAAGAAGAGAGGAGAAAGGAGAGAGGGGTATCAGGAGGGCATGAAGGAGGGAGATACAGTGGGGATGTGAAGAATTTAAACTGCAGAACAGGCAGGTTATTTATATTGCTAATCCTACTACATGGAAATAGCTCTGAGACTGGCTGAGACATGAATGTCTAGGCATAGACAATGCTTCTTGTTGGCTACAGAACCCCTACAAATTATTATGAGATGCCATTCTTAGTATGGCATGAATGAAGTTTTACAGATGTCTTTTTTTTTTTCTGCTCATACAAAGAGCAGAAAACCAGCCTTAATTGTTCTGTGCTTCCCACACACTTTATACATTTATAATTTTAGGACTGTACAATGCTTGTGAGAAATTATGTTTTAAGAACACAAGAACTGCACACTGACACTGGATCAGACCATACAGGATTCATCCCTCTCAGTGTGCTGGACACTGACATCCTGCATCCTTCATGCTCCAGCACCAAGTGCTTCAGTTGCTGTTTCTCACCAGAACAAGACAGCTCCCAGGACACTTTCAAAGAAAGCTTCCATTCCAAATTGGTACAGCATTTCAGATTGTCCCACACAAGATTCTAATTCAGGCTGAAATTTCTCAATATTTAGAAACTGGACCACAAATGCTATTCCTAGGTTGTTTAAGCATTTTGACTCTTTGTTTGTTTTTTTGTTTGTTTTTTGAGACAGGGTTTCTCTGTGTAGCCTTGTTTGTACTGAACTTGCTTTGTAGACCTGGCTGGCCTCAAACACACAGCGATCTGCCTGTCTCTGCTTCCTGAGTGCTGGCATAAAAGGCATGCACCACCACACCTGGCTTACTAGTCTATTTTTATTACAAGAATATACATCTTAGGTGCAATAGATAGATATGATTGTATAGAAAGACAAGTAAAATTGTTAGATAAGGTCATCAAGAACCTCAGAGACATATAGAATATGACATTTAAAGAGATTTTTATTATTTTAGAGATTCACTGATAATGAGGTGGGTTAACTCCTGTCAACACCTAGCCAACTCAAAGAGGATGATGAGCACCAAAGAACCTCCTTACAGAGATGGTTTCAATTGTAGCAATCAATCCGCTTGGGAAAATATCTTTGTTTCTACCACAGACAGAATTTTGCCTAAAAAAGAGCAAGCTTGGATGCAGGCAGAGTTGACAGACAAACTCTGCCTAGACAGGGTAAATAATTTCTCATTAATTCCTGCCTCACAAATATGTCTGTCAGATAAATTGGGCCATAAGGCTGAAGATGATGCTCCAACATTAAAGAGAGTTTTGGGTTCAGTTAGCAAACTCTCTCTGTCACCTTATTTGGAAAGCTACTAACCAGTACTCCTGGTATACTCAGGTAAGCAATTTTGTTTCTTCTCAAGTCTCTGATGGGGTTGAAGAAAAGGTAGTTGAGTTCTACAATTAAGCTTAGTTGTTTAAGGGTTAAGATATTTTAATGTCTAGATAGATGTTTAAGTTGATACTGGTGAGATTTGATAGATATTAATTTACATTCAGAATTTTAGATGCACCAAGATAGGAAAGATCTTTTCTTCAAGGCTGTCAAATACAAATAGCCAAACTACTAAGAATGTAACATTTATATATTTCCTGATTGTGTCATGGTTCTTCTTGTTATAGGTAGTTTATTGTATATATGTGTAATAATATTAATGTATATGTAAAAATTAAAATGTTTAATTAAAAATAATAAAAATAATACAATAATAAAAAAATCTTTAAATGCCAAAGAAGAAGAAGAAAAAGAAGAAGAAGAAGAAGAAGGAGAAGAAGAAGAAGAATCTCTCTTCCCAATAAGTTGAAGTTTGCAACAAACTGACAAAACCCAGTCAGCATAGAGAGAATACTGGACTTCTCACAGCAGAATAAGAAGAATGAAAGATGATTTAACAGTGATATGGCCTTCCTTCCTTCCTTCCTTCCTTGCTTTCTTCTTTTCTTCTTTTTCTCCTTCCTTCCTTCTTTCCTTTCCTTCTCCCCCATTATCTTTCTTAACTTAATTTATCCAAGGCTAATACCCAAAACTCTATTTTCCAAGGATAGCCTGAATTCCTGAGTAATATACTCAGCACTTTCTGTCTTGCTTTCTCTTTCTGGTAAGTCCCTGGCCAGCCTGGAAGTCATCATAATCTTCTTGATTTTGCCTCTTGTGTGTTGGGATCACTGGGGTGCATCATCACACCTGGCACAGATGATTATCCCACTTTACTTCATCCACCAGCTCAATCCTTACTCCTTCTGTCTTGCTGTTTAAGTTTGTAGGAAAAAAAAAAAAAAAAGGAAAGAGGCTGAGACAGGAGGCTTTTGAGTTCAAGGCCAAAGACCAAGGAATGACTTGGAAGGCCACTTAGTAAAACTCACAAAACATAAAAAATAAAATGAGTGCTGAGCTCCAACAATATAGAGAGTTTCAGGTGACTGTCCAGGCAACAAAATGTCTCTGTCATTTTTTCATTTTGGAAGTTGCTAACCTTCACTTCTGGATTACTGAAGTAATTAAGTTTTATTCCTTCTCAAGTCTCTGATGAGGTTGAAAACCAAATAGTTTAGTCTTTTTAATTAAGCTTAGTTGTTTTTTGGGGACAAGACATGTTTAGGTCTAGATAGATGTTTTAAGTTAATAGAGATGAGATATGATAGATATGATCTCTTTAGAAAATGAGTGCTGAGGATACAACACAGTCAGGTGTCTAATGTGAGGCCTCAGATTCTAGTCTTAGCATGGAAAGAAATAAAATATTCAGATTGTGACACCTTAGTTGTTCAATGTCTGCATTATAAACCAGTTCTAAATAAGAAAACACAATGAATACACTTAACCTTCTCTGAAAAATTAGTGTGTATCTAGGCAAACACTTTCAAAAGTGATTATTAGTCTAAAATCCTATCTTCCATAAAATTTAGGTGAAATAAATAGGGAGACTACAGCTGGCCTCAGACTTCTCTGAAAAAACAAAAACAAAAAACAAAAAAACAAAAAACAAAAACAAAAACAAAAAACAAAAAACAAAACCTTAAATCCAACTGGGACCTGAGAAACTGCTCAAAAAGTTTCACTACATAGTTGAATCAGCCTAAGTAAGGCATCCCCTCTGCTTGAAGTTCAGTGAGAAAAGGAAGTTTAGGTATATGAATTTACCTTAAAAGAAGAATAATAGAGTGACAGTGATGTAATATAGAAAGGATATCTTGGTTTAATCTTGGGCTAGGGTTTACATTAGAAAATATTTACTTATAACTAAATCTGGATAAGTGTCATTTATATAGAATTACCATATTTGCAAGTCTAAAGGTCATTTTTGCATAATAACTACACTTAAGCTTCAAAATCAGACTCTTGTCATTTAGAGATAGATCCTATGTGGATTGCTGAATTCCTTCCACCTTTTGAATTGGGAAATAATCTTATCAGCTGAGGGTAGTTTTGATGAGACTGAGTGTGTTTATGCACTTCTCTCAATAAATAACATTGTTTTGTGTCAATAATAATTTATTTACTGGAAGTATTCCAAGATTTTATTCTCACTATTTATGCTCATTATATTGCATTTAGCTCATGTACTGCCTCATTTTCTCTCTCTCTCTCTCTCTCTCTCTCTCTCTCTCTCTCTCTCTCTCGTTCTCTCTCTCTCTCTCTCTCTCTCTCTCTCTCTCTCTCTCTCTCTCTCTCTCTCTCTCTCTCTCTCTCTCTCTCTCTCTCTCTCTCTCTCCTCTTTGTGCCTCACATATCTGAGCTTCAAAGGCTCCAATGACATTTCAGCCTGTAATCTGTAATAATATATGTGTGATCTCTACTAAGGATGAAACAATCATTCTTTTAAGACAATTTATAAAGCATAAGAAATGTAAAAAGAACCTGGGTATGTTATGATTTCATCAATTGAGAGCCAAATATAGAAGAATTACCAAGAATTCAAGACCAGACTGGGGTATAAGAACAAAGCTTTTCCAACAAGCAAACAAAACTCAAGCTGAGCTAGGGCCTGGCTAGAAATTATGGTCCAGGACACTAGACACAGTGATAGCTGAAAGCTAGAGGGATAGAGTCTGTCATGATGGAGGTGTTAGAAGAATGACCGGAGCACAGCAGAAAGCAGCCACAGCACAGAAAGACTGGTACAGTCTGCCTCATTCACAGATTCTGGAACCCTCCTACTCACTCACTCACTCACTCACTCCAGCCATTGACAGAACCTGCAAGTCACATGGACAACAGGAAGTTTGTGGAGGAGCTTGAAACATTTTACATTATTTTGATGAAAACAACAGACTGCCTCAAGCAATCCACATAGGATGGAGTTAGCAACAGAATCGTGTACATGGGTTATGAAGGTTTGAGTTTTCAATGTCTCCCAATGACAACACATCCAGTACCAGCTCTATCTAGAGCAAGCCCAAAGACTGCTTGTGGGGGAATTTGATGCAGTATCCTGATAGATTTGGAGACAAAGAATGGGATAAACAAAAGCTAAACTCAGTGGGACAGAACCTTTTCATTCTCTCAGTCTCAGCCATATATATATATGACTGCACAAAATCATCCTCCAAACACTGGAGATTGAATTGCTTTGAGATCATGGCTACAGGCAGAAAGAAGAACAAATAATGAAGAATGCAAAACTCCATGAACAAATCTGATTTAAACTTTCAAGAATCCTAAAATCCATGTGGTAAAAGATCAAGCTTAGGTAAAGTTTAAAGGCTTAATTTACTGAATGAAATAGCCAAGAATCTCTTGAATATAAAAAGTGAAATGGACAACCCTCTCTCAAACCACAAGAAATAGCAGAACTCTTTCAATAATAACCCAAATGAACTTATTACAGCCAATTAAATGAATACCACAAGCAAACAAGCATAGAGACACTCATATCGAATGTAGTAAATGGTGCCTGAAAACTGTATGGCCACCTTCAGAAGAATGCAATTAGATCCATATCTCTCACCTGGTTAAAAGAATCAATTTGAAAGGCCAAATAGCAGACTTTAAAATATAATACATTGGAAACGTGCACTATAAAGAGAGAAAACACTTCAAAATATAGGTACAGGTAAGAACTCTCTTTATCAGAAACAGTGCCAAGAATTGACTGATAGAATGATATGGAATTAATAGGCTTATGCACAACAAAGGGATCATGAGTAGTTTAAAAAGCTGGTAGGACTGGAAAAGAGCTTTTTCTTTCCATATTTCAGACACATAGTAGTTGCCTAAATATACAAAGAAGTGAAATAATCCAAATGAGTAAATATCACTAAACAACTGCCAGTAAGTAGACTACTGAGCTGAGTAGTTATCAGAAAGGCACAAATGTCTACTAAATATTTGCAAATGTTAAACATCTTGAACCAAGAGTGAAATGAAAATTAAAAATCACACTGAGCTTCTATCTCAGACAATTTAGAATGACTTTTTATCAAGAAAATAAATGAAAAACACTAACAGTTGAAAAAGTGTACCCTGTACAGTCATTATGGAAATTGGTACAGCGGCCTCTCTTAAAACTGAAAGTAGAATTGCCACAAAACAGAGCTATACATAAAGGACTCTAAATGCTACCACAGAGAATCTTGCACATATACGTTTATTGGTCTTCAAATCATAACAACAAGGAATCTGCATAGATTAATACCAAATAAGGGATTTTAATCAGTGCTAGAGCACTTACCTAGTATTCACCAAGTCAAGGGTTCAATTCTTGATATTGGGAAATAACTAAATCAATCATCACCAATAAAAACTCAGATGAACAGATTAAAATATGGTAGAAATATGCAATGGAGTTTTTTAAGTATCAAAGATAACTGAAATTATGAAATCTTCAGGATAAAGAATGGATATGTATTACATTAGATGAGAAAACCCACATTCAGAAAGACACGTGTCACATATTATTGTTTATAAGTGGTGGATTCCAGCCTCAGCATAATGTGTCTGTATTTATGTAGGTATGAGAATGGTTATAGGCCATGCTCCTAGAAAGAGGACCCTGAGAGAAAAAAAAAAATAGAGTCTGCCGAAAGGAGTGTGTACAAGTTGGTTTTGTCAATTACTACAAACTAGAATCAGCTGGGAAGAGAGAAATTCAATCGAGAAATTACCCTCATCTGACTGGCCTGATTGATGATGAATGGTAGAGGCTCTGCCTAGTGTGGCAGTGGTACCTCCGGGAAGGTGGTCCTGTGCTGTATAGAAAGCCAGAAGAGAAAGCATGGATAGCAGTTTAGCAAACAGTGCACCTCTGTAGTCTATGCTTCAGTTTTCTTCCCCAGCTTCCTACCTTAAACTCTTGCCCAGATTTCCCTAAGTTTTGGCTTGTGATCTTGGAGTTGTGAGATGAAATGAACCCTGTTCTTTTTTCCCCAGTTTGATTTTTTCAGGAATTTTTTTAAAGCAGCAGAGAAGCAAATATAACAGAGAGGAAATGGGATATATGCAATATGATAGTGGAAAGGAGATTAGGGTTACTGGGAGAGGAAAGGGACAATCAGGAGATGACAGTAAATTAGGAGAGAGAAGCAGAAGAGGAAGTCAAGAAAATAAAATATGTATAAAATGAATATTATAACCTGTTCATTTGTATGCTAATTAAATACAAATATGTTTAATGAATACTGAAAAAAATATAACCACGAAAACAAGAACTATAATGAAAGAAAAGTTTGCCTATGTGTCAAACAGGAAATAACGAATTCTTAAAGTCTTAACATGTTTACACCATATGTTTTTCTCATTTATTGTAAAATTAAGCTTTTTTTCAAACCACATGAAGTCATATTTGTAACGATTTACTTAGTATAATGCTCCCTTCTCTATAAATAATTTTCCCTGTAAATCCCCTATATGATTCCCCAAATAGACACATTGCTTATGTTCCTTAAGGCTTTGCTTATGATTCCCTTGCATAATCTAGCCAGTTTGCCCACTAAGCACTGTATAAATTTGTTTCAAATTGTCCTGCCTCATTTCATTATAGTCTGTGTAGAAAGTTTTAGTCCACTCATGTGATTTTGTGTGTGTGTGTGTGTGTGTGTGTGTGTGTGTGTGTGTGTGTGTGTGTTTGCTGGGTGCTTATGTTGAAACATCAACTAATTGATGTCTGTCACCTTCTTAATCAATACCCGTGCTTGACATATATTACAACTGAAATGCCAGTCATTTTGCATTACTACATAAATGAAAGCGATTATGATCAAATAGAGAAACAAGGCAGACTCAGCCTGTCAACCATAAATAAAGTGTCTTCTCGCTTGCTTTTCTCTCCACTTACATCCTTACTACATCTTTTGGAGGGATGGTATTTATTTATTTATTTATTTATTTATTTATTTATTTATTGAGACAGATTTTTTTCTGTGTAACTTTGGCTATGAGAGACTTGGCTTTTACACCAGGCTGGCCTCAAACTCATAACGATCTGTCTGCCTTTGCTTCTGCTTTCCCGAGTCCTGGGACTGCAGGCATGTGCCACCACAACCAGAACTTCATTACATCTTATGTCTCTGATTTATTGGGGGCGGGGGTGTCTCTTTTTGCAGAGATTAGCTTCATGATAAGGTTTACAATGTGTATGTTACTGGAGGCATAAAATGTGTTATACTGTGTGTTTTTGTTTTTGTTGTTATTTTTTTACCCAAATAAATGCATGCTATAGAAAGTCATTCAAGCATAAAATGTTTGGGATGAGATTTTCATTTTATGCTGATGTCATTCATAGCGTGTTCCTCTAACCTCTGGTGCATGCTCAATGTTAAGGCAACTACAGCATCTCATATTTTCTTCATCGTAGAAAGATATGGTCCCTTGTGTAAGAAAAGGCTTTAAGAACGGATCATCCAAGGAGGATCCTTCTAGAGACTGTCCCGCTGGGCTTTGTCTCTATGTTCTTGGTCACTATGCGTGTGTTCTTTGTGTTAGTCTTGCTCAAAGTACCTCCTCATAACACCCAAACCTCCAACAGGAAGTGGATTTCTTTCAATGTGCTTTTAAAGCATTGCTCATGGTTTTTTGGCCAAGCACTTGTTGCACAGGGCTGCAGCTGTCAAGTGATATTCCGACTCATGGGATAGTGAGTCCTTCATGAAAACTCAGAGATGCTTTACCTTCATCTCTCTGTCCCTCCTGTGTGGAGCAGCATGGATGCTCCACCTCCCTCACATCCTTTTCTACTTAACTCTTTTAGCTCACATTTTCCTCTCACACTTACTCCAAGGAAGTGTAAATCTAATTCCTGATCATAGAAGACAATCCTCAACATGCTATAATTGGAGAAAACCCCACCCGAGCTGAGTCTGTAGATAATTTTTACCATCTTGAGGTGGGTGATTGGTGCTCTCCTTGAGGTTGCTACTGAAATCCACACTCACTCAAATAGATGGCAAGGTCTTGCTAGAGAAAGGAGGAAAAACGCAAAGTCACTCAATGATTCAAACTAATCAATTCTCTTAGTAACAACTGCACATCTTGTGCTAGGCATCTCATTGCAGGATCACAACTGGAAGAGGGATGTCTTGCAATTCCCTCTTGTTTCTAAATACCCATGACATAGGACAGAGAAGTTACCTATAAAATGTATATATTGTTGCTTTCTTCAGAGCTAGAAGTATAGGTAATAACAAAAAATTGCCATTGTAATGGTTTTCTTTTCCCCCCCTTTAAAATTTCTTTTGAGTTTTCAAATGCAATGGCATTTACACTTTCTACTCTGCATTACAAGTCCACTTATCCTAGAAACAGATTTCATTCATGTATGTGTTTATTCATTTTCAGCTACTTTTTGAATGCCCACTGCATCTTTCCTATAGTGACAGACATCAAACTGTAAGAGCCACAGGAGAGTTAATCCTTCTTTGTAAGTGCTGAAATCAAGAATTTTGACAAATTTAACCTATGACTATCCACATGGCTTATTATTTTTTCTTTAAGTTAGCCAACAAAGTCAACTCTGTGCTCCTAGTGTTTTTATGTTTCTTTAATTTTAAATTCACCTTCGGGAATCAAGATTGAAAAACAATATAGGTATTTTTAAAGATGGTACTTAGCCAGAAATATATATATATATTCAAATTGGGCCTGGAAATAGAATCTACTTGTGAAACTGCTTCTACTCCCCAGTTGCCAAAAGAGCCTCATAGGAGGAATGTGACCCCAGTGAGAAATATAATGAGTATGTGTGAATGAACTCACTGGGGGTTACCATGAAACAGCTGTGTGATTTGGGAGCCAAACTTATTTGTAAAAATAAAATTAATGGGACAGTTAACATACTGGAAGAGAAATTGAAAGTGAAATATGTAGCCGACTGATTTTCTCGCAGTCTTAGGTAGCAAGCACATTTCAACGAATGCTGAAGCCAATCAGGCTCTACGCCAACCATAACTTGGGTTCTGACTCATCCCATGGCAGGAAGAACAAGGAGTCATAACTTTTCCTATTCCTTCTTTTTCGCCACTGCATATTCCACTTTTACCTCTTTTTTTAAAACTCGTGTTATATTATCCTATCTCTTTCCTACTTTCTTTTTGTCTTGAAACCGTCTCACTACGGAGCACAGACTGGTCAAGAGCTCATGACTCTCTCACCTCTCTCACTGCTGTTCAATTACAGACATGTTCTACTACACCCTGCTCATCATTCATTTCTTATTTTAGGAACCCTTATAATTATTTTGAGAATTTGATTATATTTACTCCCAAAATCCTCCCTGGTCAACCCCTAAATCTCAGCCAACTTAATTTCATGTTCTTTCTCTATTTTCAAACCTTCGAGTTCAGAGTCTGTTGCCTAAATACAGTTAGTTTTAGCGTCTGCCCTGGACTGTTACCAACTCATTACCCCCTTAAAGAAGACTGACCCTTCATCTCTCAGTATCTTTCAGTTGCTAATAGTGATTGGGTTTAATGGGAGCTATATTCTGTGTCCCCTACCCCATAGGATAAGGTTTCCATCTGGACTGAGCTTGTGTAGGTTTTGCACATCATGTTACGATCATGTTGAGTTTATTTGGATGTTTCTCTCTTGTGTCTGAAAAACAGTTTTCTTGTAAACAACTTTCTTTTGATGATCTCTCAGTCCTCAGGCTGTGATATAGAAATTCTATTTAGAATTGAGCACCCCTTAGTTTCTTACTCTGAACATTGTCCAGTTGTGGATATCTGTGTTAGTTGCTGTCTACTGCTAGGTGAAGCTTCTCTGATGAGGGTTGATGGGTGTACTAGTGAATAAAAATAGAAATAAGTCAGTTAGTGTCTTAATGTCCATTTAAAAGCATACTATGCAGTCTGTTATCCCTAGGACTCAGGACCTAATTAGCTGCAGCTTCTTGGCCCCAATAGTGGTACCACATATGTGTTCCATTTCGTAGAGTAGGCCTTAAATGCATTCAAAACTTATTTGTTTGTTTCCATCACTTTCATGACACCATTTCATTAGTGAGCAGGATAGATGCCAGGACAGTTGCTGTTGTAGTGTACCAGTTCACTGCTGTGTAAAACTGATGTATTCTTCTGACTCTGTGAATTCTCATCAGGAGAGATGAACCTCCCAGGTCATTACCAGCTTCAGTTCTCCCAGTTTTACGACTGAGGTGTGTGACATATAGAGCAATAAGGTTTTCCTGTCAATTCCCAAGGAGTAACCAGTAGTAATGGCAGGAATGGGAACTTTTGAAGAAGTTGTGGGTTTATGGAAGCCCATTGGTCAACAACTGAAAAGCATGTTGCCAATGTCTGGTACTGGAGTTGAATTGCCAGCATTTGAGTTTACTAAAGGTATTATCCCCTCCAATGTAGAGTAACTCTATTTGAATTTTAAAATATATACACATTAATTAATTAATTATTTGGTTTTTTGAGACAGTGTTTCTCTGTGTAACCTTGGCTGTCCTGGAACTTTTTTGCAGACCAGGCTGTTTAGGAAGTCAAAGTGATGCGCCTGCTTTTGTCTCCCAAGTGCTGGGATTAAAAGTGTGTGCCACCATGCCTGGCTACATGTGCATATTTTAAATAATTGGGTATTAGTAAGTTACTTCTAGATCTAAGTTTTGGTAATAGGAGTAATTGAGCAATATAAAATTGGAAAACTGATCACACCAGTGCTGTGATCTGGTGCAAGAGCCTTATATAAGTTTTGCATGTGTAGAAATGTGGTTCCTCCTGATTGTGTCTGGGAAGTACCTAAAGGGCTGTCTGCACAGGTATTTCTCTAGGAAAAATGCATTTTCCCAGAGAAATATTTCTATATTTTTTGTTTAAGAAAGTACAATGCAATATTTTTTTCTTATTGTGTAGTTTGCATCAATTTATCCCTAGCCAACCTGTTTGTCACTATTCCTACTGCACAGAATGCAGGAAGGAGAAAGTGCCATTTAGAGTAACCTCTTACACATTTTGTAACTAGCTAGTAGAAAGGAGCCTGAATGCTTTAATCACTATACACTTAGGCTAAGGTAACAGAAGCTATCTGAATGGATTGCTTCTAACTGTAAACATTTATTGAGTTTCACAACTGAGTCTCAGAAGGATATGTAGTTATCATGTTAACTAACTTGTTAAAAGAGATGTTAAAAAGATGGAAATGCATAAAACTTATAAATGGAGGAATTTGGGAAAAGTTTTAGGGAGGAGAAAGTTGATTTGATCAAGTTATATTGTATATATGCACACATATATACATAATCATCAAAGAATAATTAAGATTAAAAAGAGATTGAATTATATGCAACACTGATTTGCTGTATACATGTATCAAATTATCACACTGTTTCTCATAAATAAGGGCATTTATACTAGTACCATTTGAAGCATTAAAATAAAACCTAAAGGGATCATAATATAAATTTATATGGCTTTAATTTAAAAAATACTTTAATAGTTCCAAATTTTATCAAAATCTTAGTAAAATGATATTATCATCCTAATTTTATAGCTGATTAAATTGAGAATTGGAAAAATAGAAATTAAGGAATAGTTTGGAACTTTATATTATAATGATGTGATATGGCCTTGTATTCCTGTACTTTCAATTCTGCCTGTGTCTGTGTCAGTGTGTTATAAACCTAGGTGTATCTTTCTAGCTTTCTATGATAGAAAAACAAGAAAGAAAAGTGAAGACAGCTAGGAATCTTGAAGCATAAGGGATTAAACCCAAGGTAAATTATGTGCTTGATTTAGGAATAAATATCAAATAAATATGCAAATTAGTATGGAGGTCTACCAACATTATTTATTCTAGCATTTTCCAAGCCATGGTGCCACCTTTTACTCATCTTTTGAGTTTCCATTTCTCTGAAATCTATATGACAGATATGCTTTTTCTCTGTCTCTCCTGACAAATTAAGACAGCTCTCAACTAAATGGCAATGGCAGGTTCCTAAAATTATTCTAAAAATAGTCAGGGTAAATTCTCCCTCAGAAACTGCCTTGTCATGCTAATGCAATTATGTAACTGTCTAATAATTCTGTCAGTTCAGTAGCTGGTAGTCAGGAGAAAATTAATGTTGCCGACCTAAAGAACTCACATCCCGAGACAACTGATCAACTGATTCTTCAATAAATCAGTCTGTTCACCATTCACATCTGGACCAATAATAACTTTAAGGCTTGAGATAGCAAATAATTTCATATTTATCAACTTAATTTTAATGTCCACAAGTTATTGCAGTGAAGTATTTGCTGAGAGCTTGAATGATCTGTCTGTCTGGGAAATGAGGGATGGATGGAATGTCCTGTGTTACCAACAGACAGATGCTTTTCCTGGATTTATGCTGCTCCTCTTCATGACCCTTTGCACTGTCCACGAAAATCTGCCTATCCATATGAATGTTTTATTTTCACTAAGTGAAAAAAAAATCTCAATAAGCTTACAAATGATAGGATTTGAAACCTGTAAGTGCCTGAAAAAAAAAATACCACTTTTGCTTACATTTTATCATCATTGGTTATATACAGAAAAAAGTTGGAAGAATATGCATCCATAGTATGCTATGTTGGGCAGTAGAATTAATTTTAAATGTAATTTTCATTATATATCACTTTCTAATTAAAAATTGCTATCATTTAAATGACATAGGTTCACTATCAGTCATGTCTAAACATGCATCTATAGTCTACCATTAAGTTCTTAAGTTTCTTAGGAGACAATTTCACTTCTTTATTGCTTCTTAGTATGTATGTTTTGTATATAAAACTGGTTGTATGGCTGCATCAAATCTAAAAATATGCTATGTGCAACTGAGAGAGAAAACTGTGGAGTAAAATGTTTATTGTTTAAGTTACCCTTAACCTTTCTCTTATTACCCTCAATAATTGGTATGTATGTGCATGCACACACACACACACACACACACACACACACACACACACACACACACACACACACACCCCATCCTCAATCCTAACCCTTTTTCTTTACAGGTATTATAAGTATCTAACTAGATTGAATAATATTATATTCTACAACAGTTGCCTTTTATGTTAGACCACTTTCTGCTCTTAGGGAGCTGGTTTCAAATCCTGGGTAGCACTTTCGAACAGGGCCTACAAATCATGTTGTTTTTTGTCTTCACTCAAAGAGACATGACTAATTAAGTCAGATTTAGGAATTTTAGCCCACCAAAAGGTGGTATGTTCCTTAGTAATATCATGTAGACTATATATATATAGTATATATATGTATATATATATGCATGTAACAAGAGTGAATATGGAAAAGAGCAAGGAATGGTATATGGCAAATCTGGAGTGAGAAAAGATGAGAAATCCCTCAATTTGGATTTCCTCTGAGATAACTCCTGGTTATACTACATTGACAATAAATGCTAACCAAGTTAGTGCCAACAAACCCAAATAAAATCTGTAGGCATGCATGGGTGCTTTTGAAATATAAACATTATAAAGATAAAAAAAAAGTACATTTTTAGCTCTTCGTCTACACAGGTAGGTACCAAATTTGCTGATAATTTATTTCAGTGTTAAGATTTAATCCACAGAACTTTGCAAAAAGGGTTTTGGTATAAGTAAGTAATATGTATAGAGAATTACTACTTCTATAACATGATTTGAAACATAAAATAATTCCAAATAAATGTTTTATTCAATTCTTGTCTGTTTATTCGTATAAATGGTGTTGTTCAATCTGCCTAGTTGGGTTGGCCCCTGATGACAGATGATGGAGAAAGGATATGTTGGGCCCTGTGTCCTCACTGAAGCCAACCTTACTGAAGGCCCACGTCTGATGGATGGCTAACCCTTGATTGACAAAGAATATTAAAGGACATCAACTCTTCCATTCACATCCCATGCACTCTTTTGTGTTCAACTTCCATCTTAAACTTTCAAGTTTTGCTACTGGCAGTATCACGAATATATTATTTAAAAGCACAGAGATCTTTTAGCAGCCTCTTGATAATCTATCACCTGGGTTAAAGCAGGAAAAATGCATGAGTAGATGCTGGGGAAATTCCAAGGACAGAAATGAGATTTACCTTTTATTTTCCTTTGTCCACAAATGTAGCAACTTTGTTGTTTCATACCTTTTTGGAAAAGTGTATGCACTTTGAAATACTTAGGTATAATAAAATACACCTTGAAGCTTCCATTATTTAACCCATTTCCCCTATGGAGCACAGAATTAATGGATTAAGATCTGATAGTGAGTTTTTCTGCTGATTAAATTTGACTTTACTTTCCATGGAAATGCATCAAAACCTTACCTCAATTACTAAAGAATATGCTGGAATACTATATACAACTAGCTTTATACTTCGATTCTATTTAAACATATTTTATCATTAAAAATTTTAATTAATGTATTTATTCACTTCAATCTTGTTGTAGCCCCATCCCTCCTCACTTCCCGGTCCTACCCTCCCTCTCCCGTATCCCTCTCTCCTTTTCCTCAGGAGAGGGGAGCTCCCATTCTCATCCACCCTTGCTCATCAAGTCATATCAGGACTGAGTGTGTCCTTGTCCTCTGTGGCCTGGGATGGTAGTCATGCCAGGAAAAAGTGACTGAAACCTGGCAGGAGTGTTCATGTCAAAGAAAGTACCTACTCCCCTTACTAAGGAACCCACATGGATTCTGGGCTGGACATTAGTAGGGGGCCTAGGTCTAGTCCATGCAAGATTCTTAGTTGGTGTTTCAGTCTCAGCAAGACCCCCTGGTTAGTTGGCTTTGTTAGTCTTTTTGTTAAGTTCCTGTCACTTCCAGGTCCTTTTCTCCTTTCCCCCCACTTGTAAGTGAGAATTGCTTTCTGAAATGTCCTTTGGTAATGTGCTGACCTGTACAGGCATGGGTACTTGAGTTTGATCATTAGCACCTGTTTGAAAACACCAAGTATATAGTGTGGGTTTATATTATCAACATTGGGATAGTGGAGACAGGAAGATCTCTGGGACTAATCTGGTCCAAATGTGGGACTTAAAGCCAATGTGTGACCTGTCTCAAAGAAGGTAGACAGTGATTCTAATACGTGAGGTTGTCCTCCAGGCCCCACATGTACCTTCACACATGTGCATATTTAATGGTTTGCAGAATGAAAACATGCATAAAGACTTATTTATTTATAAATACTCACTCACCAATGCCAATTTGTGTTACATTTATCCCTCAATCTACTTTATGAGATTTACATTTTGGATTAAATTGAAATGGTCGTTCTTCCATTACAGTGCTATGAAACAAACCAAAGTAAACTGGCCAATATTTTCCATTGAGTTAGGAATGTGGCAACCTTTAAGTTACCATTAGAATTATGTTTGGTTCATTTTTAAAATATATTTTTTCTCTATATGTCTCTATGATGATGACATATAGTAAACAGTTATAGATCTGGAGACCTACGACCCCAGGAGTGTACAGTATCTTAAGATGCTATGGAATGTTCTTCAGTAAGGAATTTATTCCTAACCATATAAGGAAGCTCTGTACATTCTACATTGTGAGGTGTTGAGTATGGAGGTTGGTATATATGTCTCTCCTCATCATCTTAAAAACATAAGGCTTACCATCAGATTTACTTGGGAAACAATGAAAGATGGTATGAGCTCATGTTTTTGTGTTTGGTAGGTCAGCAGTGGCTCAGGGGCATCTCTGACCAACAACAAGAAAGGAAGAACCTCACACTAGGGCTCAGAGAAAGATGGATCAGACAGAGTATAAGATCTAGAAATTAGGATGAAGGTTATAGAGCACCACCCTGTAAGCAAGGTACATTCATTATAATTATGAATGCAGTGCGATTACACATTCAGCTTACACAAAACTTGGAGTTATCACTAGGCAACCACAGCCTGGAGAAAGACTCAATTGGCCTTTCTATCTAGCACTGAACTGGTGGCTACTGGTAGATTCTGGACATTACTGTCATCAGTTGAATAACGTCACCAGACTCCAATGTAAAGTCCTAAACCGGTGGTTCTAAACTACTGATTCTCAAAGGAAACAAACACATATGCAGGGATATGGAAAAGGGTCACAAAGGAAGGAAAAGAGCCTAATAGGGGTAGAAGTCAGACAAGAAGAGAGTGGTGGTGACTGCAGTCAAATACATAGTAGACTCATAGACACCTATGAAAATGTCACTGAGAAAATTTAATAACAGAAATATAAAATAACTATGTACTTTATTCTGAAGTGTTGGTGTTTAATATAAAAGCAATCACTCTCTCTGTATACTCAACACACACAGAGATAAGTGTACACAAATAGATTCATACACAAACTTACACATACACACACATAAACACACCCCACACCCACATACAGATTCATACACATATGAGTGTATGCATATGCACACAATCATACATAACCACAGAGAGAAGCACACATATATATTCATATACAGACTTATACACACACACATACACAAACCCATACAATACTCTCATACACATATATGCACATGTTTATGCACAATATATATATATATACACACACAGGCACACACACAGAGACACACACCGTAGAAATATCATTTGCTTTGCCTTATAGGACATTTAACTCTTTAACTTATACTCACTCTAATTGTCTTCTTATATTTAAAAAAAATGAATTGTCCTGTGTTCTGTGATTTAATGAAACTCCAGAAGAAGAAACATTCACCTAGCATGAAAGCTAAAGGCTGATTGCTCCTAAAATGGATTGAAGAATTTTATTTTCCTTGGATGTTGCTTCTCTATCTTTTTTCTCCTTGCATCCTTAACTGTCCTCATCTCTTCCAGGCAAAGGACGACCTAATGCCTACCTTCCATAAGGTCTCATTATCTAGTAATTCTTTATAAGACATACTGTTTTTTATCAGTGGTAGCTGTTTGGCATTATATTAGATTATTATACTTATTATATATTATTGTAACAATGGAGACAAGCGAAAAGAAAGTTTAGAGTAATTGAAATCAATTCCATTACAAGAGTGGGTTTCCACTAAAAGACTGAGAACTCTATGCCAATTTTTTTTTTTTGTGAGAGATAATATATGTCAAATTCATCCTCTGTAGTTTTCTAGTCCTATGTAGTTATGGAAAAATAAATCATATTCTTATATTCATATAATATATTCTAGAAAATTAAAATGTGCAAAGGTTAAAAAATAAGTCATAAATAAAATGTAATGTCTTAAGTATTAAAATAAGTTGCTAGAGTGAAAGAAATCAAGGCAGATCATTTTGGGGCTCTTGTAGAAGTTATACTTTAATAAAACATATTTGGTTATTGTATAAATCCAGTAATAAAAGTTCCAGGTCTAGAAACAAGGTAGACTGAAGAGTAGAAAAACAAAACTTTTGAAATTGTCTCTGAGATGCATTTTTTGTTAAGTATGTAAGTTATTTTTTTATCCTCTGTAACTAAATTGCCCTTTGATCATATACTAGAAAACAAACACTGAGCACTACTCATCTGAGACAGAGAAGATAATGCAGTTTAGGAGTGACCTTTTCCCCTCTGTTTAAAAAAGAAAGGAAGAAAGAGAAAGAAAGAAAGAAAGAAAGAAGAGAGGGGGAAGCAGTCTTAAGCTATCCATCTGGGACAAAAATAATCTGTCAACCATTATCAAAATGATTTCCTTAAGAGCCATTTAACAAGATTCATTAATTTAAGAGATTAAAAACAGTCTTATTAAAGGACATTTTGACAAGAAAAAGGGGTTATAATAAAAGCTTCAAGGCAGCACTCTCCCCTCTTATCAAAGATGCTGCAGAGTTCTGAGCAAAGTCTTCATTCAAAGTGAAGTTCACGATATGATTCCATTAATAGAAATCTTCAAATGTAACAGAAAATAAAGTTTGTGGTAGTTCAGAGTACTAACCATTCTACTCACCAAATCATAGAACATTCTGTGTTATCCCAGGGAAAAACTTCTAAAGGAAATGCCAAGGACAAAGATAGAAAGAGAAGCCCACACAGGGGCACAAGGTAAAAAGCATAAATACTCCAAATAAAGACAACTATTTCTGACAATACTGAAATTGAACTCAGACCCTTGCTTATTCCAGGCAAGTCCTCTACCACAGAGCTAACACTCCAGACCTAGAACTAATGTTTAATCAACTACATCTGTTTTAATTCCCACCTTTGACATAGCAGCTGCTCACATAGAGATAGGATTTATATTTTTAAGATATATGTTACAAGAGTTCTGTATTGAAATGCACATATCTTAGGTAATACTTATTCACGTGTCAAGGATATGTGGCATATCAGAACACCTGCCTAAGAGGAGGAGACCATGATTTTCATCTAGATACAAATATAAACAGGTACATGAAACAAACAGAAACATAAAGCACAGTTATCATCATCCAAAATACAGAAATCCAGATTGTACAAGTACACATATACATGCACACATACATTTGGAGAAGTGAAGATTCATGGATATTCAATACCTTTCGTGAATAAGCTAAAACTAGTTAGAATAAGAAAGAGGCTCTTTGTTTATTTGATATTCTGAAAAACTTATATGAGTGAAGAAATTTTTTAAAATGCTTTGAAAGGTTGAGTACATGATTTTTTTCAGAAGATATCAAAGGAAGGAAGAGGAGGCCTCTATGTTTTTGATTTGTGGAAAGGCAGAAGAATGGAAAAGACTGGAAAGGGAGATTTTCAGCTCACAATGCAAACTTGGAAATTCCGTGGGCAGCCAAGGTGGCCAGGGCATAGCAAAGAATGCTCACAAAATGAATTCCAAGTTAGGTACAGACTTTTGCCAAGATCTGCTATTTTTCTTGGACTTAGTCTCCTGTCAGGGATGCTCTGGATGACCACGGTCTTGACAAGAAGAGAACCCTGAAAGCACTATGTGCAATATACTGCTAGTCAGCTAATACTCCCTTAGTCTCTCATGGCAAGGTTTTCTCTTAGAGTGAATATTTATGAGAACAGAAGGTAGAAATTGACCAGGAAATCTTAGTAGAACTGATCCTGAAAGTAAACCTTTGTTTCTTTGCTAAAAGCTACAAATGATCAGGGAATGGTCTCTCTCTCTCTCTCTCTCTCTCTCTCTCTCTCTCTCTCTCTCTCTCTCTCTCTCCTCTCTCTCTCTCCCTCCCTCCCCCCCTCCCTCCCTCCCCTCCCTCCCTCTCCCTCCCTCCCTCTCTCTCTCTCTCTCTCTCTCTCTCTCTCTCTCTCTCTCTCTCTCTCTCTCTCTCTCTCTCACACACACACACACACACCTTTAGACCCAACACAAGGCAAGCAGAGGCAGTCTTATCTATCTGAGTTCCAGGCCAGTCGGATCTACAAAGATAGTTCCAGGAAAGCCAGGACTACACAAAGAACGCTTCCTTGAAAAACAATGCAGAACAAACCAAAAAAGCTAGAAATGTCACGGTCATGTCTTTATCAGCAATATTGTCGTGTTGAGGGCCAGAGATGCTCCATATCTTTACCCCAAAGTAAGTTTGGCTTCTTTGATTCTGCCTTGTCTAAAGGCAGGTGTGCCAGAAAGAAGAGCAAGAACCTTTGAGCTTTCCTACCCAAATGAGCATCACTGCTTGGAAGGTATACCTATGTGTGTGACTAATTCCTGGATATGGAGGAAAGAATACACCATACTCCTCTCACGTCTCATTTCAGTTTCTGCCATAAATCCCATAAAAACTCCTAGATAAGTATACACTAATTCTACCCTAATCAAGAACTTATTTGCAATTGATTCCTGCTTGGAAAGGAAAATTAGTTTTCTGAAATGGAGGAGCACAGGGCATACAAACCATACCCCAAGGCAGGCCTCACGGCCATGGGTAGGTGGCCAACGCAAAATAGACTTCACGATTTTTGTGTGTGTACTTGTTCTTTTGTTTAGCTTTATTTTGGTAATTTTTATTCTATTTTTTGTTGATAATTTGCTTTGATTAAACTGTTTTTTAAGAAAATAGAGAAAGAACATGAAGTTTCATGGGTAGGGATGTGGGAAGGATGTTGAGGGATTTGAGGAAGAGAAAAGAATATAATAAAATATTTATACGAAAAAATAATTTTAAGTAACGTAACTAAAATGAAAAAGAAGGCCCTAGAATAGTAGTCCTATGATACCCAGTTCTGGAACCATCTACTGCTGTGCAGCATCTCTGCCATCTTTCTCTTAACCTCCCTGGGAATCTATGTGAATCTAGGAGTCTCTAATAAAGCTCTTCTGAAATCATCTTTCCAGTCAGTAGATGGGCCAGAGGCTTGTGTGCCTGGTTATGGGCACAACAACTAATGGGTTAAGTTCTACCGTTCAACTATTCTTTGTTATTTAGACTTCTTAAAAGCCCCATGTCTCCATTATATTCAGTGTCTCTTGTTACTAATCTGGTGCCATCTGTGTATTATAGATAGCTATGTTACTTTTACAATTGCTTTATGAGGTAGACCCATATCTGCCTTCTGCACCATTGGGTTCCCATGGTTACATACACTAGATAGTGAATACTGAATAGTGACTTAACTGGGGTGAAATGGTGGATCTTTGGCCTCTACAACTTCCTAAAATGAATGCTTCTTTATTTTAATAAGGTCTATAACTAGCATGACATACTGTGTTTTTTTAATGACAGCATAGTTAGATTTTTCTCTTCTCTTTCCACTCTACAAAAATCCTAGATAACCCTCCCACTCTCCTTTAAGTTGACCTCCTTTTCCAGTAATTGTGATTTCACAGATTTGTGTATATATAGTCCATGTACAACCTGATGAGTCTATAAAATGTTACTTTTATGTTTGCTTTCAAGACAGACTGTTTGGCAATGGGAATCAGTCCATGTGCTCTTCCTTGGGGGAGAGCAACTTTTTTGCTCCCAGATTTCCTCCATGGCCTATAGCTCTTTGTATACGGTTGAGGCCCTTTTTTATTCAATTTGCCACATCTATTTCATGTCATTCTTCTTTAGCTAATGTTTGGGCTGTCATATTGGTGAGACTTAATGGGCGTAGCTTCTAACAACACACGGAGACAGTTTCACAGCAAACTCCCTGATGCTCTGGCTCTTACAATCCTTCTCCCTCCTTTTCTTTGAGGTTCACTGAGCCTTGGGTGTGCAGGTATTTTGTAGACAGATCTACTGGGCCCCACTCGTCTCCATTCTGGTTGTGGTTTTCTCTAGTGGGATCTCTTATTTGTTGCAGATAGTACTGCAAGATTATTTTTATAATGTCCTTTTATACTAGAAAAGAACCATGGATGTGTATTGAACATATATCATGTCCTAATCAGTATTAAAATATGTTTAAAGTAAGTACCATCCCTGCTCAAGTAAAGAGCCTGGACCTTGGTGAGGTTAAGTAACCCACTGAAGGACACACTGCCTGTAAATAATGAATCCAGTCACCTGCCTCTAGGATGCATGCTTCTTTGCTTTGCCTGTGTTCTCAGTAATCCTTAGTAGCTCACTTCTAGGTAAACCACCTCTGCAAATTCATCTTTGCTTCCTATTTAGAGTACTCTCCAGTGAATTATAGTTTAATAGAGAAGGGCCAGGTTGTTGATAGTTTGTCTGGATTGGATTTATTAAAGTCCTTAAGCAGACGCTGGATTGATGCCCTGCTACTTTGTGATATTAGATGGTCCGCAGCATTTAGGCACACATAGAGATACATAAATTGTCATTTTAATATTTCTAGACAGAAATAATTCTAAGAGAAAAAAGATATCTGACCCATGAAGGTAACTCAGCTTGCCTCTCAGTTAGATTGCCACAATTCACAATTTTAAAGTGTCGACTCCTGTTCCTTTATCCTGCCTATCATCCGTTTATCCTTTTCCTCCTCCTTCTAAT
Source organism: Acomys russatus (assembly GCF_903995435.1). Lineage (NCBI taxonomy): Eukaryota > Metazoa > Chordata > Mammalia > Rodentia > Muridae > Acomys > Acomys russatus. The sequence continues at coordinate 23,720,450 of NC_067162.1, forward strand.
ATATGATGAAATGGCCTTCATATTTACCTTGAAACCAAATGCTGTGAGGAAAAGAATAAGTTTTAAACTGGCAAAGCTGGAGTTGCTGGATCACTCCTGTAATTGTTGCATGTAGATGGGAGAGACAGCTAGATTAGGGACTCAAGGCTAGGCTCAACCATTCAGGAAGTTTGAAGCCAGCTTTGACTATCTAAGATCCCATTTAAAACAAACAGGCAAAATTGCTTTTTAAAGTTTTTGGAAGGGCTGAGACTATTTCCACTACAGCTGAGAAAATAAGTCTGATAATATATAACATTAGCAATATGTGGTGCGATCCTTGTTATTAGGGGAAAACAGAAATGGGATTATTCAAATTATTCAGTAGGATCAGGAGATAATTGAGTCTTTTAGTGAGTCTAGGGTGACAATTAACATATTATACACTAACATCATGCCATAGTCATAATCATACTGAGTAATTATGAAACATGCCCATGCCAAGCAAGTGTAAGAATATTAACGACAATGTATAAGGTATATATTCAAAACTTAAACATCAATAATAACATAATCAACAATGTAGACACCGACCACTTGTTAATGCTGTTGGACATTAGTATGAAGAATTTGGCTGGATATGAGGAGCTTTAGTACTTAAAGTATCTGGTTTGCATTCAGACCCTGTCAGTTCTGGGCAATACAGTGCTGCGTAAGACCAAATCAGTGTGTTCACTATCTATGTAAGAAAGAGGTATGGACTGTAAGCCATGTGTCATGAAGCACTCTTGTGGTCCCAGCACTTGTGAGCATGAGATAAGAACAATGCCAAGAGAGTCAGGACATCTTGGTCTATACAGTTATTTCCAGACAATCTATGGCTACAGAGTGAGGCCCTATCTCAGAATGAGAGCAGGCAGAAGGAGAAAGGTGAGAAGTAATGTCTAAAGTTCAAGTTCTGCATTCTGTATATATGTATATACACAAATACATATATTAATGAGTGGTATTCGTTAGTTTTTTTACATACCAGCATCTGGGTAGATTAGCAAGAGCAACTGTACACTCGAGAGACAGGAAGTTGGATGTCTCAGTCTAGCTCAAAAGTCCTGGGAACTCCTTGGGTTGTCCTGATGCTGAGCCTGCATAGAAAGGCTAACTAAATTGCTGTCTGATGTCATCAGATGTTCCTAGCCCAGTGACTATCACACTTTGCATCTCTCAGGGAAGAGGGGGAAAATCTGGGATACACTGCAGCTCCTTCCTACCTTTCCTTTGGCTGTCCTTCGGAAGGTGCCATACCTAATAATGAGAAGTTGCTCCTATGCATTAATCCTCCTGGGAGACACACACATGCAAGTGCACCCCCATGCATGCACACATACACACATGCACACATGCATCAATCCTACATGTATCTTAATTCTATCAAGTAGACAACAGTGGCTACTAGCACAGGTGTACAGTGCTAAATCCACTTCAATGACACTTCCTTTATCCTTGGAAATTTTGGGAAAAAATCAAGTAACAGATACTATTGGAAACCCAAGAGTGAACTCTGATTATTCTTGGATTGGGTCCTGAGCCTTATTTCTTATGGGTTCTAAGAGACACAAAGAATAGGATATGAGAACCCAGAAACACATATCTGTTATGTAAGCATTAGAGAGTGCTAGGCTCCAGTTTGAGTACCTGATTGTTTGAATCTGGAGTGGAGTACAGATCATTTTTACAACAAGCTTATGAAGTCATTGTGACAGACATAATTGAGAAGCCACAGTGTGAAAAATTACAATAAACGTAATGGCCTAAGAGCAAGTAAGTGACTCTTGGGAATATTTTATTATACATGTGCCCACTTCTAGGCAGCCACACTAAATGAAGGAGAACTCAATACTTTAAATATATATATATATATATATATATATATATATATATATATATTTAATTATATTACTTACCCTGGGTGTTTATGGACTTGAAATATTATGACATTTCACTGCATTTCCATATTCCCTCCATATTGGGAGGGAACAAAAGGAATGCATTTTATTTATCTGTGCTTTTAAAAACACCCTTAAAGCTTAACACACCTTATCAATTACCAATATATATTTGATGAAAGGAAGTAATATTTTACATCTGCCCTGATGAATTTTCAAAGAAACTCGTGCTAATAGCCAAAGCCAGGAACCCAAACCAACTGACATGAATGTCAAAAAGATAGCTACTATCCACTGGTTGTGTTATAAATGAGTGATACATGCTGAGACAATATGGTAAGACACAAGAACAGGTCTAAGAGCAGGTTATATAGAGCTAATGGAACTGAGGACCCAAAGACCTCTTATTATTTTATTTTGTTTTGCTATGGCTGAAGGCTACCCTTCGTTAGTTTGTATCTGTGCAAAGCACTTATTAAAAATAGGTTTAAGTGTATGTTAAAAGAAGGCAGGCATCAATTTTGCAGTGAGTAAGTATTTGGGAGGGAAGATGGACATCAAAACAGGCAAATGAGAACACTTTGTTGCTTGAAAGAAGGTTGTGTTATTTGGTTGCCTAGTCCAACTACAAGATATCTAAAATAACTAACTTAAAGCAAAATAATTTTTATAAAATCCAGTATATGACAAAGGCAATTTTTCTGTTTCTTCCTTCCTTCCTTCCTTCCTTTCTTTCTTTCCTTTCTTTCTTTCTTTCTCTCTTTTTTCTAAATTAGGTTTAATCAATGCATCCTCAGTTTATCTCGTGGATATGAAACACAACTCCACTGAAGATGCAAGGGAACCACATATTCCATTGAGGATATGTCCAACATGACTTAATATCGTACATGAAGTCCTACCTACAAAATGGTCCAAAATACATAAATGCATTTTGTTCAGTCTGTATAATATTACTTCTTTGTATGTTTTCAGGGCTAAACACTTGATATTGATAACCATAATTTTTTCACAAAACTAATTTTTAAAAAGTGTTGTTAAAGAAGTTTTACAGTTTTAAATTTAATGCTGGTAGGAAGTTGGTAAATTTTGAAAACTACATAGTCACAATATCTGCTTTATGTTCAGACATTGAGACATGATAGAGCAAAAATTGGAGAGACACCATGGTTGCTTTTGACATTCCTAGGGGTATAGTTATCTAGGTTAGCCCCTCTATCTACAGTTTTGCACAAAACATTCAAGAATGTCTGTTCTTAAAATGCTGCCTACTTTCACTTGCTTGGTTAGAGTTACTCTTAGATATTTTATATTGCTTGTGGCTATCATGAAGGGTGTAGCTTTCCTAATTTCTTCCTCTGCATGATTGTCATTTGTATATAGGAAGGCTACTGACATTTTTTGAGTTAATTTTGTATCCAGCCATTTTGGTGAAGGTGTTTATCAGCTGTCGGAGTTCTCTGGTGGAATTTAAGGGGTCACTTGAGTACACTATCATATCCTCTGTAAATAGGGATAATTTGACTTCCTCCTTTCCCATTTGGATCCCCTTGATCTCATTTTCTTTTCTTACTGCTCTGGCTAGAACTTCACAAACTATATTGAAGGGATATGGAGAAAATGGGCAGCCTTGCCTGGTCCCCAATTTTAGAGAAAATTCCTTGAGTATCTCTTCATTTAATTTTATGTTGGCTATTGGCTTGCTGTATATATCTTTTATTATATTTAGGTATGTGCCTTGTACCCCCAATCTCTCCAAACCTTTAAACATGAATGGGTGTTGGATTTTGTCAAATGCTTTTTCTGAGTCTAAAGAGATGCTCATATGGGTTTTTTCTTTCAGTTTGTTTTATGGCGGACTTGTTTGAAGAAAAAAACTTCAAATCTCTGAAGAAAGATTCAAGATGACATCAAAAGAAGGAAAGATCTCCCTTGTTCATCGATCTGGAGATATAACATAGTAAAAATGACCATCTCATCAAAAGCAATTTACAGATTCAATGCAATCCCTATCAAAATACCTACATAATTTTTAAAGATATTGAAAGATTAATTCTCAACTTCAGATGCAAAAACAAAAAACCCAGAATAGCTAAAACAATCCTATACAATAAAAGATCCTTCAGAGGAATCTCCATACCTGATCTCAAGCTGTACTATAGAGCAACAGTAATTAACACAGCATCTTACTGGCACAGCAATTGGCTGGTTGATCAATGGAATCGAATCGAAGACACAGGAATGAATTGACACACATATGGTCACTTGATTTTGGACAAGGAAGCCAAATCCATTCAATGGAAAAAGAACAACATCTTCAACAAATGGTGCTTGTCTTACTGGATGTCTACATGTAGAAAAATTCAGTTAGACCCATATTTATCACCATGCACAAAACTCAAGTCCAAGTGGATTAAAGATCTCAACATAAAACCAAAGACACTAAATAGGTTAGGTGAAAAAGTGGGGAAGAACATGGAACGCATTGGCACAGGAGACAACTTCCTGAACAAAACACCAAGAGCCCAGGCATTAAGGTCAACAATTAATAAATGGCTGAGAAGCTTCTGTAAAGCAGGAGACACTGTGAACAGAACAAAGCGACAGCCTACAGACTTGAAAAAGATCTTCACCAACCCTACATCTGACTAATGTCCAATATCCAAAATATATAAAGAACTCAAGAAATTAAACATCACCAAACAAGTAACCCAATTAAGAAATGGGGCTCAGAACTAAACAGAATTCTCAAAAGATGAATATCGAATGGCTGAGAAACACTTAAAGAAATGCTCAATGTCTTTAGTCATTAGAGAAATGCCAATCAAAATGACTCTGAGAGTCCATATTACACCCATCAGAATGGCTAAGATCAAAATTCAAGTGACACTACAGGCTGGTGAGCATGTGGAGAAAGAAGAACACTCCTTCATTGCTGGTGGGAATGCAAACTTGTACAACCACTTTGGAAATCTATCTGGTGCTTTCTCAGAAAACTGGGAATAGGGTTTCCTCAAGACCCAGCTATTCCATTCCTTGGAATGAACCCAGATGATGCTCCACCACACAACAAGGACATATGCTCAACCAGGTTCATAGCAGCCTTATTCTTAATAGCCAGAACCTGGAAACAGCCTTAATGTCCCTCAATTGAAGAATGGATAAAGAAACTGTGGTACATTTACACCATGGAATGCTACCCAGCTATTAAAAACAAGGAAACCCAGAAATTAGTGGACAAATTGATGGAACTAGAAATGATCATACTGAGTGAGTTAACCCAGAAGTAGAAAGACTCACATGTTATATACTCACTTATAATTGTGACCTAGCTGAAAAGACATGTCCTATGAAAGTATACACTTACCAGGAGATGGAGATAGATATGAGGACATCCTATTGAGACTCTATGTAATAGAAATATAGAGAATGGGAAAATAGAAGGATCCAGAGGGTCCTAGAAACCTCCAAGAAAAACATCATGGCACGTAGTCTGGGCCCAAGGTGGTCTGCTCAAACCATTGTACCAACTAAAGACAATACAAGTAGTAAACATCGAACCCCTACTCTGCTCTAGCCAATGGATAGGACATTCTCCACAGTTGTGTGGAGAGCGAGGACTGACTCTGACATGAACTCTGGTGCCCTCATATTTGACCATTTCCCCTTGATGGAGGGCCTGGTGGCACTCAGATAAAGAATAAACAGGATACCAAGATGAGACTTGATAACCTATGACCATATGGTGGGGGAGGAGAGTCCCCCTTGGTCATAGACCTAGGGGAGAGGAATAGGGTAAAAGCAGGAGGGAGGGAAGAGCAGGAGGATACAAGTTATGGGATAACAATTGAGATGTAATCTGAATAAATTAATAAAAATAAAGTAGCTAAGAGAGAAAGAGAGAAAGAGAGACAGAGACAGAGACAGAGAGAGCGCTTGGGGAAAAATGCTGCCTACTTAGATTCCTTGAGCCTGTGAATTTTAGTGCAGTTATCCTGTAACACATGGGTAATATCTGCTTATAAGTGAGTACATACTATGTGTTCTTTCTGGGTCTGGGATACCTCATTCAGGATGCTCTTTTCTAGTTCCATCCATTTGCCTGCAGATTTCTTATGTTTAATAGCTGAATAGTATTCCATTGTGTAAATATACCAAAGTTTCCTTATCCATTCTTCAGTTGAGGGATATCTAGAAGGACTAGGAAGGAACAGGAGCTCCATGAGAAGACAAACATAGCCAACTAACCTGGGCTCAAGGGAGGCTTACAGAGAATGAAACCCCAATCAAGGACCACGTATAGGCTGAGCCTAGGCCCCCTACACATATCTACCTGATCACAGCTTGGTACTTATGTGGGTCCCCTACTAAGGGCAGTAGGGGATGTCTCTGACAAGGACTTACTCACATGCTTTTTTATCACTTACCCCTGGCATGGCTGCCTTACCAGGCCACCATGGTAGAGGATGTGCTTAGTCCTGATGTGGCTTGATGTGCTGCGATGGAGGGTGGGCTCTCCTTTTCTGAGTGGTAGGGGAAGGGGGATAGGGGGAAGCAGGAGGGAGGGTAGGACTAGGAGGAGAGAAAGAGGGGCCTATGATTGGGATGTGAGGTGAATAAATTAATTAATTTAAAATATGCCGTCTACCGTGGAGCTTTATGAGGATCACCTACGCGATAAAGGCTCCACAGCACTCATGCTGTGAGTACTTATTAGAACTGTGCATTCATAAGCCACTTGGTATAAGCGTCATTTCTGAGAACATGGTTTAAAGACAGGTGCTTGCTGTAGTAGACACTAGGAGGTTGTCATCAGACAGAACTTCAGAAAAAGAATCTATGAATATAAATAGGCTAGGCTTTTTTTTTTCCACACAGAAAGGAATTGCCTGATTTTACTTGATATCCTGAACTTTTCAGCCCCAGAAGATCTCAAGGGGTTAGCTTCATCATGTTTGAGTCAATAAGGAGTAACGAGGACTCTTGTGGGATTCAGAGGTATTTTTTTTTTATTAAAATTCCAGATTCTCCCATTTAAGAGGTGTTCAGTTAAGCAAAGAATTAACATATATGGGCTAGTGAAATAGCTCATGCTTGCCTGAAGATACCCAGGCCACCCTAAAAGGATGCACCATATATGATGGACTTGCTTAGTGTTCGTAATGACAGTGCCATATTGGCTTCCTCTAGGACCAGAAGGGCTTATTCATAAACACTTGCTTTCTTGTTCCCCAGATATGGGCATATTATGTCAACTCCATTTCAACACTCTGCAAAGCGATGATGATGGTATTGTACCAGTCTCAAAACATGTCGTAAGTATTGGTGACAAAATGATTGACAGAAGCGTTGGGACCTAGTATTTTTTCATGTACAGCAATATCCATCTACAGTCTTATAGTTAAAACACAACAACAATGACAATAATAACAAAAAGTCAGCAAAACAAAACAACCAAAATCCCCAAACTACCACCACCGACAACAGCAAATCAAAAGGTAACCCAGACCCAGAAAGACATACGTGGTATGCATCTATTCTGAACTATTAAGAGTTAACATCAGATCCTAAGGCTAATGTTTACAGCCAATAATTCTTCCCCCACTTTCATAAATGCGTGCTTTATGGATTTTGTTTTTGCTTTACTTTATTTCAATGAAGGGACATTAACCTTTCCCCAGAGCCTGGCAGGGAGTCTGATTATTTTTCCTCCAGAGTAATTTCTAGTGTTATCATGATCCATTCAGCAAACAGCGTTTGGCCACTTCAGAAGCATTTTCCCACTTCCATGTAAATGGTATGATTAGAAGTGAAAGGTAATCTTGAGTGCTGCCATGTTATGACATTAAAATAAAATAGTAATTCAATCGGTAGCAACCCCTCACAAATAACTATTCAATCCACTTGTGTTTAATACCTTAGCGTCCTTGTGTGCCTTTCCCTTTTGAAACACAAAGCAGTATTGATTTCTCTTGATAACCAATGAAAAGTACTTCAAGCACTTTTATCATTTCATTATCCAGCAGCAAATAAGGAAAATAACCTGCAAAAATGAAAAACAAGTCGATGGGTTATTTTTATCCTTTGCCATGCAAAGTTCAAATGTAAAGTGGAGGGACTTTTTCATACATTTGGATGCTTTTGTGTTTAAAGATGTCTGAGCCATCATCATGAAAGGCAGTGTGTCATATAAAAAGGCTGTGGGTCTAAGTGTAGAGTTCACCCTCCCCCCATATTTGTCTGGTAGGGCCGCTGTAACGGAACACGTCAGGCTGGACAGCATAAGCAGAATAAATTTATTGACTGACATTTCTGGAGGCTAAAAATTGAAAACTAAAATAGCTTCAGGAATGAGATCCAGTTTGGATATTGCTGCCTTCTCCCCATGAGCTCAAATGTACTTTCTCCTAGACATGTTGGTTTTCACATCTCTTCCTCATATGAGGATGCCAATCTACTGGAATAGATTTCCTTCTCTCCAGAATTCTATACCTTTTTAATAAATTCTTAAACCCCATTCATTCCATGAAAACATCTGGAGTCTATGGGCTAAACACATGGATTATAAGGTGTAAAGTAGAAAGAAGACATGGTTCAGTCTCTAACATCTACTTAAAAATTTTTTTTACAGTTTATTATAATTTATTCAGATTACATCCTTATCCTTATTGTTATCCCCTTGATTGTATCTTCCCATTCCCACCCTCCCTCCTTCTTCCATCTTATTCCCCTCCCTTTGATCTCTGACAGAAGGGAGCCTACTCTCCCACCATATGATCACAGCCTATCAGGTCTCACCTAGATAGCATGCTTCCCCTTCCTCCTTGTGCCCAGTTTTCCTCCCCACCACAGGGAAGTGATCAAATCAAGGGCACCAGAGTTAATGTCAGAGGCAGTCCCTGCTACCCCCCCATAACCATGGAGAATGAGCTGTCTATTGGCTACTTCTCAACAGGGGGGGGGGTCTAGACTTATTGCATGCATTGTCCTTGGTTCGTGCAGGGCCCCCTGAATTCAGATCCTCTGGCCTTGATGGTCTCTCAGTGGAGCTCCTGAACCCTCTATGTCCTTCCATTGCCCCCTATTCTTCTGTGCTCTTCCCAGAGTCCAGCAGAGACCCAGCATCTGTCCTGATCCCCTGCTGTGTGGAGTCTTTCAGAGGACATATATGTTAGGCTAATATACACTTATAAATGATTATATACCGTGTGTGTCTTTCTGGTTATGAGGTACCTCATTCAGTAGGATATTTTTTAGATATATCCATTTGCCTGCAAATTTCAAGATTTCCTCTTTTCTAATAGCTGAGTAGTATTCCATTGTATAAATGTACCACAGCTTCTTTATCCATTCTTCGATTCAGGGACATCTAGGTTGTTTCAAGAGTCTGGCTATTATGAATAAAGCTCCTATGAACATAGTTGAGCAAATGTCCTTGTTGTATGGTGGAACATCTTTAAGTATATCCCCAGGAGTGTTTTAGCTGGGACCTGAGGTAGCAATATTCCCAATTTTCTGAGAAACAACCAGATTGCTTTACAAGGTGATTGTACAAGTTTGCATTCCCACCAGCAATGGAGGACTGTTCCCCTTTCTCCACATCCTCTCCAGCATGTGCTTTTGCTTTAATTTTTTTATCTTATCCATTCTGGTAGAACTAAGACTTACTTTTAAAGTCAATTTTGACTGAGAATGGAAACTTTAGAAAACATTTGGCATTGTCTTTGAGAGTCTAATTTTTGAAACATAAAGGAAAACTGAGGCTAGAACATGTCTTTATACATTTTTATGGAAGGAAAAACATAAGACTTTGTAAGTGTATATATTTGCTCAGATAAAGCAGAGGCACACATCTTATTGAATGATACTGAAATTAGTCTCATTATTTCATCATCTCCCCCAAAGAGAGAAGGAAACCCTCTAAGAGGATTGAATGAAAATGTAAAATTTTTAAAACTTTCTTAGAAGAAAGATTGAGATAAGACCCATTCCTAAGTCTTTCTAGCTCTTTCTAAATTCTGGCTGGCTAGTTCAACTTAGCTGTTCTGACCTAAACTCCTTTCCAAGTTGTTTGATTTAAACTAGCTTCTCTTGGCTTCTTACTGAATTGCTCTGCCTGACTGTCCTAGTAAGAAACTCTTGTTTAAAAAAAAAAAACTCTTTTTTCCCCCTGTGCTGCTCTTAAGGAGCCTGTTCTGTCTGTTCTAGTGAGAATCGGGCATGTCCTAACTCTGACTCATTCTGTCTAATCTTCCTATGATTCATCTCTTGAGCATCAATGAGAGATCACTTTCAAACATGGCTGCTTCCTTGTAAAAACTAACCTTACCTTCATTGTTGGGACTAAAGATGTGTGTCAGTATTCCAGGCAGATCGTACTTTAATCTAAAATCTGTCCTGTCTGCATGCCAGATGGATCACAGAGACTTGGAAGTTATCAATTGCAAATTGCTTCTTGGTTAGAGTGGGACTTGATGCTTACTTCCCCCTTTTTATTGCTGGGATTTTGTCGGCTCTGAACTTGTGCATGTCATGTCTGTATACCTGTATATGCTCTCACAGTCACTGTGAGTTCATATGTCTATTGGTCCTGTTGTATCTAGAAGACACTATTGAGCTTGGCATTGTATAGATTTAAAATTATGGCAGTCTAGAGGGTGTGGTTGAATATTCTTATTGGAGTTAGCACTGAAATATCTAACTCTGTACCTTAACTCTAACACAGTTGTATGCTGTGAACAAATGGAATTAAATTTATTCTTACTCAAAAAAGCATTCAGCGTTTAGATGGATTTTTTTTTTTCCTTTTTGAGGCTCCTGAAATACGAAAGCTGCAAATCAGAGTCAAATGTTAATGGAATTCACATACCAACTTATAAAAGAATTACACAGAGCTCCTAATATAACGTCTCTACCCACAGAAAAGGCATCTTAATCTTGAAATCTGTTGTTCTTCTTGTACATTTTTAGTGTATGAAACATGGGATTTTCCTTATCATAAGTATTAGTTATTGAAGGCAATATAACTAATTACTGTATATTTTTTGAAATTAAAAAAATCAGGGCAAGATAGAAATCATATCACATAAGAATCTCAGAAGGAAAATTTTATGAAACATTTATGAAAATTCACTTATGTTGTAGGGTTATTAATGTTCATTGGAGATGTTTGATTTTAATGTTTTTATTCAAGATCTACTTCATTGTTGTTTTTAGATAAATACAAAAACTGTTTATGACATTATACCATGATATCAAAGAAAATCTCATATTTTTGAAAAGAGAAAATTAGAAAGATTATAAGAGAAAGAGGAAGAGGGACGTACAGAGGGTAAGAAAAAGAGTGATGGAAAATTAACTGGATATTACAAATAGTTCATTTTAAAGTTTGTTCACATAAAAAGAAAAGAAGTGACTATTTCTATTTTTTGTATCCAGGCTTTGTCTATACGATAGCAAAATCAACATCATACTTTTATCTACCTCTGTGATAATACATTAGCATTATAAGGATGAATGGACATTGAGCTAACGCTCAAAAATATTTGGTTGATTGTCTTCAATATAAAATGAAAACTGCATTATAGTACTTTGACCTTAGTATTTTAAATTGAGAAATAAAATGAAACACAAGGACAAGAATCTACATTGTCTCTAAATTACATTGTTATAGCTAATGTAGATGAGCAACTCAATAGGATTTGGAATCACCTACCAAATTAACACTGTGGCATGGCAGTGAGGGAGATTCTGTATTGCATTGACTTATAAAGAACCATCCTAAGTATTAACAGCATTCTGGGGGGTGGGGGGGTGGGGCGGAGTCCTGCGTTAGGTAAAAAGAAGAGAACATTTCCAATAGTAGCAACCATCTCCCTCTGCTTCCTGATACAGATACAATGTGACCTCCTGCCTCACACTCCTGTTGCCATGATTCCCCCCCATGAAGGACTATACCTTTGAATTGTGATCTAAAACAAACTATTCCTTTTTTCAAAAGTTATTTTGTCATAAGTCCTTTGAGGCACATGAATGTCCACACTTCTTCCTTGAGGACTTCCTCCACCCAGGTTCCACCCACAGAACACACTTACTGCCCTAACACTGTACCTAGTCCCTACATTGTAAAAAGCCCAAATTATGGACTTGGAATTCAACCATTCTCCACCCTGGAAAGCCTCCCTCTCCCCCAAGAAATCCTATATAAGCCCCGACTGTGGTACGTTCTCTGCTACTTCTTCTGAGCAGAGGCAGGCACCATCCTGAGTTTTTCTCTCCCAATAAATTTCTTGTATAAGATTTGTTGTCTGCTGTGACTTTGTGGCATTCCTTAGCTGACAACAACCAGGATACCTTCCCATCTGATCTGCAACACTTACAATAAACACATGAAAATAACTAAAATGGAAACTTTATACTAAGAAGTCAGACCATTGCTGTGATAAATGATGCTGCTCTTAAGCATATGGATCTGGTATATGGGGAGACAGTGAAAGAGTTTGGAACTTTAGGCTAGAAAATTTATAGAGCGCTGTAAACAGATTTTTAAAAAATTATATTTTAATTTAAGTAATTTATTCAGATAACATCTCAGTTGTTATCCCATACCTGGTATCTGTCCGTTCCTCCTCCCTCTTTCACTCTATCTGTTCCCCTAGGTCTGTGACAGAAGGGGACCTCCTCCCCCACCCTTTGATCACAGCCTATCTGATCTCAGCGTGGTAGCCTGCTTACCCTTCCTCTGAGAGCCACCAGGCCTCCTCACCAAGGGGAAGTGGTAAAATATGGGGCACCAGAGTTCATGTCAGAGTCAGTGCCTGCTCTCCACACAGCTGTGGAGAATGCGCTGTCCATTGACTAGATCTGAATAGGGCTTCTAGGTTCACTGCGTGCAGTGTTTTTGGTTGGTAGAGTAGTTTGAGCAGATCCCCCTGGGTCCAGATCCACCAGCCTTGATGTACTTCTTGTAGGTTTCTAGGACTCCCTGGCAGCAAACAGATTTTAATACGTCATTATTATGGGTATTTGGAGGACCACAATATCAAGGGAAAAGTGGAGAGTAAAGATTTAGCTCATGAGGTTTCAGAGGGCAACACCTACTCCCTAAGGAAGTTGGCCAGATGTAATTTATGCTTTATTTATTTATTGGCCATGAATCTGGATACATTCAACCTATGTCTTCTAAGTGTGAGCAGATCTGGATTCGGAAGGAAAGGTTACTGTTCATTCTTTCATCCAAACCTATGTGAGTGAGTGCCACACGAATAACAAAACCATAACAATGAGCCATTTGGAGGGAAAAAAAGAATTTAAAACTACAGACAAGGATGATGCTGAGTAATCTAGTGTGCTTGTTAAAGAAACTAGGACCACGATAAAGAAACAATTGCTCTGCACTTTGGAAATAGGAACAGCACCCCGAGTGTAAGGGCCCATTCACTGAAAGCTTTATCTAGTGAAAATCCAAATTCACATGACTGAGAGAGCCTAAACTGAAAACACCACCACAGGAGTTCCACTGCTTAAAAACACTCACCTGGGGAAATGATGTTTTCCAAGAGTCAGCTGGGAAGGAATGCAGAATCCAGTGTAACCACAGTCCAAGAGAGCAGGCTCCACTTCAAGTCCCACGCTGAACTTGTGGTTCATAGTTCACATGGTACTGATTTTATAGGCATGACAGATCTGAGCACATCAAGTTCATAGACGCATGTGCTAAGGTTCTAGAAGGCTACAGACAATTTACATCAGGGTTGGTTCCCTGAAAATAGTCCCAGAGCGATCACTGCATGAAAATGTCAAAGTGAAGCCTTGACGGTAATTGAGACAGATCCCAGAGTACTGAATATGCCAAGACAGTGAGATGCACACCAAGGAAAGCAGCATGAATCGATTGGTGACTTCAGACGGAGGCTGTGTGTGATGCAGGAAGATAATTTGAGGGTGGAGACTATTTAAGCCACTTGCAGATGCCAGATGCCTTTATCAACCTTCAGGGTTTAGCATTTGTTCTGCTTGGTTTTTGTTTTAAGTTTTAATCTGTTCCTTGCTATGCCTCACTTGTTTCCCTTTGAATGCCAATCATGGTTATAACATTGTATGTTGAAAGTTTAGAACTTGTGTTTTATGTTATAGGGGCTCACAACTAAGGTTTCCTGTTTCGGAAGAACTATGGCACTTCCCTTTTGAACAGTGTTGGAACTAGTAAACACTATAGGGACGTTCAAAGTGGGACTGTATTCATAAGTTTATAGCAACAGGGAGCAAGAGATCATGACTTAAAAGTGGTATATTTTTGGAGTAAGTTGACAAGACAAGGGTTTGTGGTGGTTAGTATGAATTATCAACTTGTCAAGAATACACATGTGTGAGCGAATATCTTGGTTTGGATTAACCAAAATCAGTCTTTACTTCCTTAAGTTGCTTATGTCAAGTAGTTTGCCATACCATAAGAAAATTGTCCCATTGTCTCTGGTAAGTCATATAGTATTTTGTTATTAAAGAGAGAATAGGATGATACACACACACACACACACACACACACACACACACATATATTACTACAGTAGCATATTAATTATATATCAGTATACTGTTATGCATCTCTGAATGAGTATGTTCTTTAATTTATTGAATCATAAAAATTAGCAACTTTCTGCAATGCCACATTTATATGCTCAAATTATTCTTTTTAAAGATCAAGAGAGAATATTAGGTATTTAATATCTTAGACTAGACAAAGACCCTTGAGCATACCAAATGATGCTGAGTTGAGCTGGCACATTCATCGTAAAAAAGAATGCTCATCATCCTGTATTTCTTATTTATGATGGAGGTTTTCCCTGCAGTAGGTTATGGTATGATCTTTGTGTCTGTATTCTTTCTTTTCCTAAGTTCATATATTGAAATTTTATCACCAGTGCAGTAGTATTAACAATGTCTTTTGAATAGGTCCTTTTGAATAGGATTAGGGATTGTACAAATGAAATGTCAGTATGTTTACAGGATCCTTCCTCCTTATATTGGCACAGTGCAAACACCTTCTAGAACAATCTCCAATCTAGGAAAGAGCCCCTACTACATGTCAAATCTAGTAGATCTGCATTTTAAATTACTTAGTGTCTAGAAGAATCACTAGCAAATTTCTCTTATTTACAGGTGACTGAGGCTTAGAAATTTTGTCATAGAAGTCAACATTGTGACTGAATAGCTGTTTCTATGTGTTTAGCTCCAGAATATTATCCCTGTGGAGATCTCTACTGTCATAGTTTGTGCTCTGAGCCTTTCCAATGTGTGATAAATCTGTTCTCCACAGTGGAATTCAAGAGTCAGGGAAGATCTTCTGTGCCACAGGCAGTTCCACTGGGGTGCTGATTCTTTTCATTTCACCAACTTTGCTGACAAAATAACAATGAATGACTACATGATATCTCCTGTATGGATATACACTTAAAATACTGTGCCTGCTCTTTCTAAAATTTAGGCTCTTTAGAAAGTGAAATAACAATAATTTTCAAATTTCAGACTAGAGGTGGTGAGACAGAATAAAGTTAATGCTTTCTTAATTATTCATAGACTGTGAGAACTTTAAAAACCTTTAAAAACTTAACACACACACACACACACACACACACACACACACACACACACACACATATATATATATACTCTCAGTAAGTCACTATTTTGAAAGACACCATTCATTTCAAAAACAGAGCCCAGAGGACCCTGAGCTGGAACTGATTTTAAAGCCTCCTCCTCTAGGGTTCATTTTCATGTCACCAAGGGTACAATGTAAGCTTCCAAAGAAAGGAGGGAACCAAGTGTCCTACCCAGATATGAAGCCATCAACAAGCAGCATGGCTCCATAACTCTAAGGATGCAGTAGTAGAATGTGTTTGTATCTTAGTAGCAACCAGCCCCTCTAACAATACTTAGTTATTTAGGGGTTAAGATGTTTTTAGGTCTAGACCGATGTTTTAAGTTGATAAAGATGAGATACGATAGATATTGACTTACATTCAGAATTTTAGATGCACCAAGATAGGAAAGATGTTTTCTGCAATGTTGCAAGGTACAAAGAGCCAAAACAATATGAATGCATGGGAGTTAGCATTAGGGAAGCACTTCTGCCCATCTTTAAGCTCTTTCCTTCTTTCTGCTAATTTTAGTATCATATTCCTTGAGTCCTGGAGGGGATGGTACAAATGTCCTATTTAGGACATAACACACAGCCATCCCTTATTCTCAGCACCTCGAGCAATCAAGAGTCAATGAATTCACCACAGTATAGAGAAATTCTCTTATTAAGGCCATGAATAGCATTTGACTGTAAGTAAAAACACAGAGTAGATATTTAGAAGGAATTTTGTTGCCATGTTAATTACATAAACAGCAGCCATGAGTTTTTGGCTAGGTTTATTCTATCACATGTGAATTTCTTCTTGTGGGATGGACCTCAAAGCCATTCATAGAGTTGTTGGTGATCCCCTTAGCCCTGGTGCACTATTGGAGAAGTGTGCATATCCTGCCTGGTAGTTGGTGTCATAGTTGATGGGGTTTACCTCTGGATAAAACTGATGACATTCCTTCTCCAACAGCATGTATGGCATTATGAAAATTAGGCATCAGTGGGGAAGCTGTCACCTCAATTCTGGCTTGATTTCTCTATATCTTTCAGTGGAAGTCCATGCTGTCATTAGGATTCATCCTCTAGCTATTTTTAAGTAAGCAAGAGGTATGAGAAGAGACTATGTTTATTTGGAGACCTCTGGCGTCTTTCTGATCAACATCCTGTGAGGATGTGGCCAATATCTAGTATTGGGATTTCTGTGGTTTTGGTAAGTACCATCATCAAACCAAGAAATTTTATCTCCTTTATAACTCTTTCATAACATATGCATTCTTGTTGTTGTTATTTAATTAATTCTTATCTTTTAAAATTATTTTATTTTATCTTTTGAGATTGTGATATAATTATGCCATTTACCATTTCCCTTTCCTGCATCCAAGCCCTCAGAATATACCTACTGTTCTCTATGGATGTGAACATATATCCTGGAGTAAACTGAGGAAACCAGGAAACCAGGCATGTAAAGAGGGATCTTTGCTTACGTGGGAGTTTTGGGGGTCAATAGACAAAGGAATAGCAGGATACAGGGGAGAGAAATAACTTATGTTTTTACATTGGCTTACAAAACTATAGATTTCCACATGTTGGTTTTACAACATCTTTTATTTTGGTTAATCACCTACCTCAGCCCCTTTGACTCACCCATCTCCTCAGCACCATTCCTCCAAGCTTTCCTAGCCCCAGTGTTCCTGCTCCATACTTACCTGACACATATGTCCTCTTTTCCTTATGTGTCTTCCTGAATGATCTCTTTCTACTTTAATGACTTCTATAAGAATTTTAAGTTAAACATATAGACTTAATCACATGTTTGGTTTTCCTGAATCTGGTTACCTTTCTGGTTGTCTTTTTCATCCAGCATAATTTTTCCAGTTTTCTTAGTTTACCTACAAATTGCTGAGTTCAAATTTTCATTACATCTGAATAAATTCCTTTCTGTGTATATACCACATTTTCATTGTCCATTCATCAGTTAATAATCTGTTTCCATTTCCTAGCTATTGTGAACAGAACAACAATAAGCATGAATGAGCATGTATCTCTGTAGTGGAATATTGCAACCTTTGAATATATGCCAAACTGGTGTGGTGTGGTGAAGACAGCTGTGCTAAATAGTAGTTGTATTTCTAGCTTCTGAGGAACATACAGATTGATTTTAATACTGCCTTACCAATGTATAGTTTCACCAAGAGTAGTCATTTGTACTGTCATTTGATTTCTTGGTTATAAGCATTCCAAATTAAAGACATAGAATGTCAAAGTAATTTTAATCTGTGTTCTCCTGGTGGATAATTACGTTGGCCAGTCTTTACTGTGTTTATTATAAAATCTTGTTTCTTCTTTGGAGAGTTAGTGTGAGCAGACTAACAGAGGTAGATAGATGCCAAAGTGATTATTATGTGAATAACATTTCTTTATTCGTATTAATTTATTTGTGTATTCACTTGAACAAAATATACTCCAGAATTTTTATTCCTTACATATAACAACTACTTATACATTATTTTCTTATGTATAATCATATTTCAAAGAAATACATGGCCATCATTTTAGATGTTTCGATGACATGACTCTGTACAAGAGGTGATTTTTTTTTTTTTTAGTTTCAATTCTTTTTTTTTTTATTAATTTATTCTTGTTACATCTCAATGTTTATCCCATCCCTTGTATCCTCCCATTCCTACCCCCCCCCATTCCCATTATTCCCCTCCCCTATGACTGTTCCTGAGGGGGATTACATCCCCCTGTATATTCTCATAGGGTATCAAGTCTCTTCTTGGCTACTTGCTGTCCTTCCTCTGAGTGCCACCAGGTCTCCCCCTCCAGGGGACATAGTCAACTGTGAGGCACCAGAGTACATGAGAAAGTCATATCCCACTCTCCACTCAAGTGTGGAGACTGTTCTGACCAGAAGATGCTCCAGCACACAACAAGAAAATTTGCTCAACCATGTTCATAGCAGCCTTATTCATAATAGCCAGATCATGGAAACAGCCTAAGTGTCCCTCAGTAGAAGAATGGATAAAGAAACTGTGGTACATATACACTATGGAATACTACTCAGCTATTAAAAACAAGGAATTCCCGAAATTTGTGGATAAACGAATTGAGCTAGAAATTATCATAATGAGTGAGTTAACCCAGAATCAGAAAGACTAAATGGTATATACTCACTTATATCTGCATACTAGCCCAAGGGACATGTCCCACCAAAGCCTTCACTTACCAGGAAACTGGGACAGAGGGGAGGGCATCCTATTGGGACTCTAGATGAGAGAAGCATGGGAGAATGGCAAAGTAGAAGGATCCAGAGGGTCCTAGAAATCTACAAGTAGAACATTATGATAGGCAGATTTGGGCCCAGGGGTCCCACTCAAACTAAGGCACCAGCCAAGGACAATACAGGAGGTAAACTTTAAACCCCTTCCCAGATCTAGCCAATGGTCAGAATATTCTCCACAGTTGAGTGGAGAGCGTGATACGACTTTCTCACGTACTCTGGTGCCTCACATTTGACCATGTCCCCTGGAGGGGGAGACCAAGAGGTGATTTTTAACATGATCTGTAAAACACATTTTTGTTTTGAAAGAAATGGTCATGTTCAACTGAAGTAGAAAAGACTGATTTATGTAGCCATGGTCTTTGGATACTTTGGAAAGCTGTCAATGAAATGTCAATATGTATTTTTTTTCTTTCCTTTAGTAAGTGAGCAGTGATCAATGGCTGAGAATTGTAGAAAAGATTCTTGGCATAGGAGCTTAGCACAATCAAAAGTGTAGAAAGAAAAGACAATGATAACAGAAAAGGAGGGTATCTTTAACAGTTATGACGCTGTATTATGGAATAAAACATAAAGGAAGATTTGCTATGGACAAAGATATCAGAGCTACAGGTACATATGATACCTCTTTCCTTTGCCTTTCTTTCAGACTCTTCCATTGTGTGAATTCAACCTTGAAACTGGGAAAACTTTGCCAACAGAACAACACTACTTCATGACACATAAAAAGTAACAAATAATAAAAGGCTGACTCTGAATAGCAAATGTGTCAAGGATGGCCAACATTCCATAGAGATATATACTTTCTTCTTTTAAGATGAGAACAAACTAGGCTTGTGAAGATGCTTAAGAGAGCATTTCATGTGGAAGGGACAGCTAGTGTAAATACCCAATGGTAGATAAATGCTAACTGAGGGTGAATGGCAGAAAGGTACCCAGTCTAGCTAGAGCACAGTGTGAAGGAAGTGGTAGGGCTTTAAATGCAAGGCTGTGAAAGGGGAAGGCTGTAAACATGACCAGGAACCAGATGATTATGTGCACAATGACCTGCACAGGATTGTTCTCAGAGCAACAGGTGCTCATTGAAAAGAAATTTCTAGGGCAATTGTAAATTCAGATTATTGTTTTGAAAATATTGCTCCAGCTGTGCAGGAGAAAAAAGAAACAAAATAGAAATAATTGTAGGTCACACGTAATTTTCCATTACTATTCATTAACATACTTCATTCTGTATTATTTATTCAAAAATATAATCAAGGTAACAATGTAGATATTTTTCTAAATTAAAACATGAACAAAAATAGAATTTATTTTGCTTTGGAGGAATTTTACAGCTTTTATGCATATGTAATGGAGCCATGCTTCCTGTTTAGCTCCAGTTAGTAACAAAGGATAATGTGCCTTGTTCTAGTTGTTCACCTAGAAATTACTCACCTATGTCCACTGCAGCTTTATTCCTAATAGCCAGGATCTGGAAACAACCTAAATCTAAAACACAACAGACAAAACTAACTAGTGAGTGTTTTTTGTTTTTTTTTTTTTTGTAATTGATGAGAAAATGTATATACTCACAGCAATCACAGAGAGAGAAAGACCTTCTGCAAATTAGAGGTAGTGACTGGTGCCAGAAAATCCAGTCTCCAGTGTTCTGTAGGGCTGTTGTTTTGTGGTTTTTATTTGTTTGTTTGTTGTTTGTTTTATACAATGTGTCTTCCTTCCCTATTTAGGGTTGGTGGCTTAATGTTGGATAAACATGTCCTGATCTGCCTTGTATTGCTTTGTATTGCTTGGAACTCCTAGGGCCAGTCAACAGGGAAGGTTGTAGGCTTTTGTTTTAAGTTGCCAGACTTTTATCTTAGGTAAGGAAGATCAGGCACAAACCAGTCGTCCTGGAAGTTCACTGTTTTTACTAACTAGTCATGGCTTCTCTTCCTACCTGTCTGCCTACCAGGGAAGCTCTCTAATTCCCTATCACTCAGTTTGACCTCTATTTCTTAAACATTTACACAATCTTGGTAGAAATACTGTATTGCATATAAAGGGTGAGCTTGGCACAAGGCAACACTGGAAGGTTGCCTGACTTCCTTAGCAAATCAGTTGCCTAAGATACTAGGCAACTAAATTTTAATATTGATTAATGTGAAATCTGTTGATATGTACAGAAACTTATCAGGTTAAATTGTAAGACTGTAGAATGTGCTTGGATAAAGACTTAGAGATGAAAATACATAATCACAGCTTTCTGTGTTTGAAAATATTTTGTGCTATATTAGTGCAGTGAAATACACTAAGTCAGTGAATTAGATGAACGTGACTCACTTAGCAAGCTATGCAGATCTCAGCAAGCCAGAAATTTGGAAGTGTAAGAAGAACAGAGGGAAACTCTGTGGTTTCCGATTTCTTGACACTGGGTGAGAGAGAATCCAATCAATGTAGTCAGCTTTTGTTGAGAACATAGTGGGAATAAATAAGGAAGAGTTTGAAGGGATATTCTAAGGGGATTTATTGGATTGTGAACCTTAGTACATTTCTCACATAGAATTTATGCGTGATGTATTTCATACTAGCATAGTCTCCAAATGTTTTGGATTTTCAAAATTGTAAACAAATTGTGTCTCGTTTGTCCCACCTAGCTGGCAGTGGTGTTTTGAAGAAATTTTATAATAATTATATGTGGATCTTATTCCCTCAGTAGCTTTTTAAAGTGTTATTTGTATTAATTTACAGATGTAACAAGAGATTGTAGGAGGAACAAGGCCTGCCATTGAACAGGAACAAAGCCTGTTGCTAATAACATACATGAGTGGTTAGGCTTCTGCATAGAAGCAGACTGAGACCTGCTGGCCATGCCCAGGGACTGATGACCTTGCGATGGACGAAGACACAAGCCAATGAGGAGAGGCCACAGCAGCAGCTTGCAGTCCAAGAGCCAATGGGCAGAGGGTATAAAGGGACATCCTCTTCCTTGAATAAAGGAGTCTGCTTTTGCCACTTGCCTGACTCCCAGAGTCTGTTGTTGACCTTACGCCAGCTCATCATCCACCCCCAAGGGACCTGGGCTTGGGTTCAAATAACAATAGATTGTTTATCTACAGCTATGTTCCTTTGTATTTACCTATCAATAATCTATTCTATGTTCATCTATTACGGATTGACTACCCATCATTTCTACATCTATCGGGTTTCATCTATTTTCCTGTATTATTTGTATTATCTTTATTATTTGTCAATAAATATCTCTACACCTTAAAACATTGATTATCAAAATACCTATGGGCTTACAATAAAAAGCAATGTTTATTTGTCTTAGTGCTTAGCTTCAGTGGATAAGACTTTTTAATGACATGTGGGGTTGATTTTGTGTTCACAGACTCCACTGGAGTTGTCTTTCTCAGGTTACCATTCAAAACAAGGAGTGAAATGCCAATACTGGTTTATTTGAAAGGACCACAGAAATAAGACAACATGAAGGGGAGCCAACATATTGATGGTGACTCTGTGTTTAGGTTTGTGTGTGTGTGTATGTAAGTGTAAATATGCTTGTGTGAGTAGGTGCATGTGGAGATCAGAACACAACCTCAGGTGTCATTCTTCACATGCCATTGCTTTTTAATCATTATTCTTTTTTTATTGAAAACAACTGTTATTTTTATACAGAATATTCTAATTGGTATTTCCTTTCCAAAATCCTCCCAATTCCTTCCCCTTCCATCTATATTCATATCCTTTATGTGTCATCATAGAAAACAAACAAGCATTTATAGAATAATAAAATGAAATGAAATGAGATAAGATAAAGAAAAACCAAATATATTTAAATACAAGATGTCTAAAGGGCCAAGAAAACAGAAGAAAAGAGCCAAAGAAAAATACAAGAAATACATATAGATTCAGAAACATGCATATTTGCACACACAAGAATTCTATAAAAGCACCAAATGGAAACTATGGTATATATGCAAAGGACCTGTAAGATTATTTTTAATGTCTCAATTCATCTTTATGAGACAAAGAACCTCCAATGAGTCCACTGAGTTCATTTTGCATTGGTCATGTACTCCTGGGCATGAGGCCTACCTACCCTTAGGAGTGGTTTGTTTCCCTAGTGAGACTCTGTTGGAGAAAACAGTGTTTTCCTTAGTAAGTGGTTAGCTATTGGAAATAGGTCTTGGGATAGGGATGGGGAACACATGCCTATTTCTCTTCTCAGCTTTGGGATCCCATCTGGTACAGGACCATGCAAACCCTACGCATGTTGTTACAGTCTCTATGAGTTCATATGTTCATCATTTCTTCCGTGTTTAGGCCTTGCTTCATTTGCAATGGTCATCATCTCTGTCTCTTATACTCTGTCTCCTCTTCTGTAGACTTTCCTGAGCCCCTGGGAGGTATTTGATGGAGACATCTCATATAGAGAAGTGTGTTGCAAGGTCCTTCCCTTTGTGCATATTGTCTTGCTGTAGATCTTTGTATTTCTTCCCATGTGATGCAGGAGGAAGCTTCTCTGATGTTGGCTGAGCAAGGAACTGATCTGTGAGCATAGTAGAATGTCTTCAGGAGTCATTGTATTGCTGTGTTTGTTTGTCAGAAGAGTAGGGTTGTGTGTTTATTCTAGGTGCCTGTTCTTATCCATTTCAGGTTCTTGGCCAGCAAGCAGTGTCATACATGGGTTTTATGAAACTGACTATAGACCCCTATTGATGAGGACAACTATACAACTCATTGAACATAAAGAAGTGGAGCTGCTGCCTATCTGGATCCTCTACATGTGTGGACCAACGTTCATGGTACTGGGAAGTACACACAATCTACCAAAGTAAAGGGTAAACTCTAATTCAGCTATAAACCTTTCCTTCTAAAGTGGTAATCTGCCTGTAAGATATGCTGATGCCGCTGTGGCATAATGCTTACAGGAATAAGCACCAGTATCTAATTTGATTTAAGTCCCACTCCACCAGATAGAAGAACTCATCCACCTTGTTTTTGAGACAGAGTCTCTCACTGGCCTAGAATTAAAAAAATAATCCAGGCTGTCTGGTCAGAAAGTCCCAAGAGCTTCCTTTTACCTTGATTGGCTTTTTCACATGGGTTCCAGAGATTGAGCTGTGGTCTTCATGTTTGCAAGGCAAGAACACTACTGAGTAAGCCGTCTCCCCAACCTTTATAAGAGCCACTAAAATGGTAACAAAGATAGAGATAAGAAATATATCCCATATGAATACATAAGATAAGTAGTAGGCATCTTAAGATAGTAGGCATCTCAAGAATATGTGAGCTCTTGGGCTCCTCATGGGCATGGATCACTCAGCACTTCTGTCTGACTCCCCTCTATATAGAAAGACTCCGTGGATAGTGTTCTGAGACACAGAGAGGTAGATGTCTGTTATTTGGAGGACATAGGTACAGGAAAGTCCAAGATATATAGGCAAGACATAGAAGATGTCCATCATTCCATCTAAAGCTTATAGTGAATGCGTGGCTCTCTAATATGTTTCATAACTGATTGTTTTCTTGCTCCAAAGTAAGATTTGATCAAGAACTACAGCACTATAGCCCCACAGCCTTCTTCCCACAGTCTTCCACAGTTACTCATTTTTATTATTGTTCTCCTGTCGCTCAGACTTGGAACTTTTAAATAAAATGCACTAAAATCTGCCTCTCATAGATAGCATGATGGATTAATCACAGCTATTTAACATAAATTTAACTCCAGCCTGAGAAACAGAGTAACAACTGTGGTTTTTTTTTCTTTACTTCACTCTCACAGCAACAACAAAACCCTTTGACATCTCATTCTGAATAGTATCCAATGTAGATTATATTCAAAATTCATTTGCTTACAAATCTTGACCTTTCAGCAATATTGCTGGCTTTTCTTTAAATGTCTTCCTTTGTAAACTCTGAAAGTCTTTTTGTGTATAGTAGTGAGGACACAGCATGCCTTATTTGAGTCAAGCGTGTCAGTAATACACAGATATGTCAAGAGGTCAAGAAGCTGTCTGACAAGCCTTTAGAATCTGTCTCTTCTTGTTCTTTTCATTTTGAAATTTAAAAATGTTTTTAAAGTGTTTAACAATTATTTTCTTTTAATATATGTGTTTTGGATACTCATTTGATACACAAGTTTTTACATATTTAAAGCATAATCTTTATTTCTTTGTTTTTATTTCCTCATTTTTGAGATTATTGTATTAATTGCATTATTTTCCTCTTGTCTTTTTCCCTCCAATCATTCCATATATCTGTATTTGATTTTTATAAATACAAGCTCTTTTTTATTAATTGTTACATGCATATATCTATATGCACTTGCATATATATTCTCAAATATAACTTGCTTGATATGTATAATGTTAGTAAGGAGCATACTATCATTCACTGGGCTGTCATGTATATAGAAATGTTCTAAATACGTAAATAGAATAGCTTCAGTCTCTAAAATGTTGCTTATATGTGTGTTTTTAAGGCTGACCATTTGATAATGGATATTTCATTTAAAATTTACCATTTATAATTTTTAAATACGTGTATCTTACATCTGTCTAGTAAAAATTTAAGCAGAAATAAATTCTGAAAGCATGATAGAGGATGTGGTTCCCATTAATCCTTCCAAGATGTTGTGTAATCTCTAGGTTATTTTTTCTTGTGATTCATATTTGTTTTACTTTTTGTTGTTGTTTCTTCACATAAGCCATTATAATGTAGCCTACGCTGGCCTCAAATTCACTGAGATCTCTTGCACCAGCCTATTCAATGCTGGGATTAGAGAAATAATCACCACACATAATTAAGTTTCTTAATTGAATTTTTCAAATGAGAATTAAAATGCTTTCCTACCACAGACAAAGTTTATTTATGTTTCTAATGAAGAATAATTCTGTGAGATTGTCTGGAAAGCTTTTAATATTGTACACTCTATCCAAAATATAAAGGAAAATATGACAGCACGTCACAGCCAAGTCAGGAAGACCATCAGTCACAGCAATGTTGTGACCCATAGATGCTTTCAGAAAAGAATAATTTCAATAATTATCATGCAGAAACTTCATGCTTTGTAAGTGCCCTTTATAGCAACTTATGCAGTTTGTACAACAGTTTTCTTCAGATAACGTTCCTATTTTACAGAAAATAAGTGATATTTGAGTGAATGGAAGAGTGTGCTTCCTTATGGAAATTAAATAAATGATAGAATGGGTACTCGAAATGTTTTTATGCCTATATTTCACACTCCTGATCCTATAATAAAGATTTACAGGAGCACGGTACATTTTACTGAAAATTGTGATTTACAAAATGCATCATTCAGTAGACAGACTCCAAAGAGTAATACATTTGTTGAAATGAAATGAAATTAGTATTATAGTAAAAAGTAGGAGCAGTTGATTGCTGGCCTTTAAAATGTTGTCAACTAGGTATGTGAGATAAATTTCTTTAATGATTAACACAACTGTTACTAGTTGAGAAAATAAAGTTTGAAATAAGCTTTGCAATGAAGCTATGTTGATTCAGACCATAAGAAAAAAGAGCCAGGATAATGTTAGCTAAAGGCAGACAGCCACTATCCCTCAAGTTCTTAAATATGAATCCTATTATTGGAGACTAGATAGGATCATGTACATGGAAATCAAAATGGGAATAATTTACTAAGGCAGGTGCATTTTTTATTAAGATTCAACTTCTGCTTTCTCAGAGAGCTTTATCTGAGAAAGCATCATGAGCAAAGGCTCCAGAAAATAAAAATTACATTAATCCGGGCTTGAAAAATCAGAAGCATTTACCTGCATAGTGAAACCTTTTGTGCTTAGCCATCCCTGTGCCTTGCTGGTCTTGTTTCAGGATATAACATACACAGCAATAATAATTTTAACCTGAAAAGATATTCCAGATGAAGAATAAAAATTAAGAATTTATTTAATATGAGCTCACACGTATTTTGCTTGTTCCAATGATAGCAAACCATTATAAAATCATTAGTCTAAATCACTTGATTCTACCCACTAGGAGGTAACTTATATATACAGTAGTTTAATATCAGGGAACTATCAAATGGCTTGTATATTCCAACATAATTTGAAGAGAAAAAAATTCAAATTAATTTTATGTCAATATATTTTATGCTGGAGAGAGGGGGGGGGGAGAGAGAGAGAGAGAGAGAGAGAGAGAGAGAGAGAGAGAGAGAGAGAGAGAGATCATGCAGTCACATACAGTAAGGTGACATGCCATGGGCTTTTAAGGAACTTCTGAATATTTTAATGTTCACAATCATGTAATGACCATTTGTAGACACAAACAATATGAGTTGGATTTAAAAGAATCTGTGTTTGGATTAATGTTAAATATACTTAGATTTTAAATAATTAATTTTTATTGTTAACTTTTTTCTACATTTAGGAATTGTTTCATATGACCATATTTGTTGTCTCACAGGGTGAGAGTCTTGAACTACATAATACTTAAATTCCTTTTAAAACATACCGCTATATAGTCCCTTTACTTACCTTTCCACACCAGTACCATTTATGACAGATTCTTCCAGAATTTAAAATAAATCTGTCTTCTAGTAACATGAGATTGTATATCCTTCTCTCATGTTCACTCTTATCTTCATTATCTATTATCTTGGCCATCAGGACATCAGTGTACATGATATAAACACAGCCATGAATGATCCTTCATGTAGGAAATGCAACTAAGCACAATATAGACTTACACTGAAGAGAAGCAAGGCCCAGAAGTTGCTACCTATTAATACAAGATGTGAGTCATAGGCATGGGCCATCATCAGCTAAGAATATCTTGAGGAATAATCAGTTATTGTTTTATGATGGATATTTCAGGTTATTTTGTCACAATTCAATAGATAAAAGGCACACCACTTGAAAAGAGGGTTCACATAAATAGAGCCCTGAGTTACACAGGAAGCAAAATAAGCGAATGGCAATATCCCCCATAGGTTCAGAAGATAAAACCTTGCTGGAGAAATTTTATCAAGGGGAGCTGTGTACTTACAGTGACTCATAACATCTATTTTGTGTACTTTGCTTGTGTTTGTGATCCATGAAGCAATTTCTCAGCTTCCTGCTCCAGGCTCCATTCCCCTCTCTGGCACTGGGCACTCTTACCACTCTGAAATCATAAGCTCACATAAACTCTTTCTTATGTTAAGTTGTCTTGTTCATGGTATTTCATCACAGCAATAGAAGGTTGCAAATATGGTTCCTGGCTCATGGAATGTAATGTGGGTCTTGGAGCTTCCAGGAACACATCATGGAAGAAGCCGGCAAGGATGAGGTGGGCAGAGGAAGACAGTAGCAAGATGTGTGATGGAGAGTGGAGCTTACAGAGTCCCCCGTTCTCAGCTCTAAAGCTGGAGTATTTTTATACACCAGGGGCTTTCATTGCACACCACTGACAGTGCAAATTCCTGGGGACAGAGGACCAGCTAGCCCTCACGGTCCCCTGTAGGAGCTGAAGACCTATGGGGGCCTTTCTGTTTTGGTTCTCAGGACTCAGGGCTCTACAACACAGGTGTCATGTGCCAGTACTCACCCAGCTTTTCTGCAGAGTCCCAGAAGATAGAAAACATTCAGAGGGTACACTTAATGAAATAGGTCACGTGACACTTTTTTCTATACCTGCTGACACCCTCCTATCACAACAGATACCAGGTGACCAACCTTCCATAGAGAAA
The DNA here is from genome assembly GCF_903995435.1 of Acomys russatus. Taxonomy (NCBI): domain Eukaryota; kingdom Metazoa; phylum Chordata; class Mammalia; order Rodentia; family Muridae; genus Acomys; species Acomys russatus. The sequence goes on from NC_067162.1 coordinate 23,748,976, forward strand.
GGTTCCTCACTTTCTGGAGTCTCTAGGTTTGCTGCCTCCCATAGGGAAAGGGCTTGACAAATGTTCTTTCATTTTTAATCTCTGGTTTGTTTTTAAAATATATGAAACAAGCTGTTTTGTGTCACTGGAACATGAGAGGAAGTTCAGTTTTCCCACACATAATCATTTCCCATCTCACACTCCATGACTGCAGAGTTTCAGAAAGTGAGCAAAGAACAAAAACCAACCCCCCCCCAAAAAAAAAACAGGAGCAAATATAATAATATAATAATTTTTATTTGGCTTCTACTCTGTGAGAATAGAAAGGCAGTCTTTAAGTTTTGCTCAAGTTTATTCTATTGGCATTTGGTAAAATATGAGCTGTGCACTGTATATCACTCTACAACAAATGACCCTTAAACACGGTGTATGATATACTTATTAACTCATAGTTGTTACTGTTTACAAACTGCACCATGAGTGGTCTGGATCTTCTGTTCTAGAACTTGCCCAATAGTATTAAACCATCATTCTAGGAAGTATGTGGTTTGGATCGGACTTTCAAATGGAGAAAGATAGGAATTTGGATTTTTATAAATGATTGTTGGAAAGATTCAGGGTTTTTTGTAGGTTCTTGGACATATGATAACGGTCTTTGCCATGTGAGATTCTCCAACATGCAACTTGAATGATTAAAGTGAAGAAGAAAAAGAAAAACACTGCGAACCCTATGAACAACATAGATTCCTCACTATGTTGTAATCTAGTAATGGAAAAAAAAATGCCCCATTATTTTTATTGTATATCTCCAATAGTAGCATAGCAAATATACAGGGAGTAAATGACAATAAATAGGAATCCCTGAGAATCAAAGTTTAAATTTGGTATTTCAAACTCCAAGTGTCAATTCTGAATATCTTTGCAGAGATATAGAAAGATACAAATAAGAAAGCATACAGTAATCCACATTGTTCCCAGATTGTGCTGCATTGTAAGGATATTTAGTTCACAATATCTGTCTTTGTTTCTGAAGCATGAAACAAAACATGTAGTAGACTGGTTTTGAAAGGAAATAAGAATATGCACTTAAGGATGTTCATCTAACAGTTATGATTTGCTTAAGTTGCTGAGGGACTTAAAAGAGAATCTCATGACTATGGTAAGTCACGTAGAGACACAAGGGTGATTCATCATTTCACATGTCTAGATTCAAAAACAACAAATAAGCAATACAAATATTGAATGACATGTGTATTCTCAGTTGTGATGTAGATACATGTTCATGCATATATGTGAAACAGTAAGGGACAAATGAACGTGTGTGTGTGTGTGTGTGTGTGTAGGAATATTTCATCTTGACTTACTTCAAGCAAAACATTCTCTCCTGCAAAGATTATTGTTGAGCTATCTGTCCCAGAGCTTGGAGGTGACCCAGACAACCTAGTAGGTAAGGGTAGTGGATACAGATGCAAAGAAGCATAGTTGATCTCACTGTGGCCCCTATCTCTACAATTGTTCAGGTTAATTGCTCATTGGAGAAAATTGACTAACCATTTTGGAGCAAAACTACCCTAAAACAAATTTTTTTCCAATGAAAAAGAAGAGGTCCTTTGACACAAGGGCATTTCTGAGAGTCAACTGCAGAGGAAAATCTAATGATCTGTAAACCTTCACATCTGTTGACAGTTGTTCTTGGCCATTATCAGAGAGAGGGAAATGAGAGAAAATTGTGAAGTTTAAAATGAGTTTACTGAAGGGATTTGCCAAAATTATGAATGATGAGTATAGTAGCCATGGAAGTGTCAGTTTGGCAAGACCCTTTTATTGTTTTCATTGGATAATAGATGGCAAAGATTCATACTCATAACTATATTCAAATCATGACCACAATGCTTAAAAGCTGTGGGGAGTGTGTTGAGTTAGCATCCACGATCATAAGAGTTTCCATCTGTCATGTTGGGGTATAACTACTCACTGATTTAGGTTTCCCATTCAATGAGCTGGTGTTTTGCAATAATACTATCACTCCATGAGATTTTCTTTTTATTCCTTTATTTGTTATTAAAGTGGTTCTTAGAAATACATACAAATGCCTCTTTTTCTGGATGATGCTACTTCAGGATTATATAGATAACAAGGAGACAACCTAGCCAACAGAACAAAAATTATCTCTCAGAAAGTATGGTGCCGTAAGTTAAGACAGTAGCGGTTATACAACTAATGCCCCTACACATGACCTAGTTTCCTGGTGGTGGAAAGTGAATGTGGTCTTTTTTCTCTACTCTTTTCTTCACCATGGCAGCATTTTATTTATTTTTTATTTTTTTTTATTATATATATAGTTATGGTTTTTATTTTTATTCTCTAAAATTTTTACACATGTATACAATGTGCTTTGATCTTATCCCCCCTCCACTACTTCCTTCAAATCTTCAGGAATCCCTAAAGCTTCTCTTTCCCATTTTAATTTCCCTTATTATTAGTATTAATGCTATTAACCTATTTATTATCATTAATTTTTTCCATATGTGTACCAGGGGGGGGCCATCCAATGGGTCATGATAAAACTATCAATGGCCACATCTACACACTAACCCTCAGGAACTGTAAACAATAAGTAGTACTCCAGGAACCTCTTGATTTTACGCAGGTCTTTTGTGCAAAATCATAGCTGCTATGATTTGACTGGTACAACAGTCAAGACATTTGTAGATCACAGCACTTCACAGCTTTCTACTCTACTATCCAGCTCTGAAATGCTTTATACTCCCACTTCTACAATGTTCTCTGAACATTGGATAGCAATAGGTAGATACAGATGACCCAACTACAGCTGAGTAACCAGTTACTTACTTGTAGCACTTTGACAAATTTAAGCCTATGAATTAACCATCATTCAGCGACAAAAAGGAACTTCTATGCCTGAGGTTAAGAGCAACACCCATGTATGTGTATAAATATAAATGTGTGAAATGTAGTTTGACAACATGACCATCTAGTGAAAAACAGTAGAAAGACAGCATACCACACAACCTATGATCTCCTAATAATGGGTTATTTATACAAGTTTACTGTACCAGACTGAAATTACTGCTGGGAAACAAGCCTCAAGTCCAAAAGGAAAGCAGTTGGCACCCTCATAATCATTGTGCCACCATTGGTGGGTATGAATTGCATCGAATGTCAGTAAATCTACCCTCTGATGCATTTTCTCTCCCAGGAGGATGCACAAGGCCTTAGAAGAATCATGAAAACATGTATGGCAGGATTATTAAAAGTATCCTCTTTGCATTACCCCAAAGACAATAGAATTGTAATCATGAGGATGAGATAGATAGCCAGGAAAGGAAGTTGAGACCCCAAAAACTCTCACACAAAGCAAATTAAGAGCCAAGTACATAATCCTGAGTGTTTAGTATAAGGAATCTATGTCAATATATCAAAAACATATTAGCACATCGATGTTCACAGCTGTTCACAATGGCCAAGTCAATGGACCACCTTAAGTGTCCATCCAAAAAGGACTGGATGAAGGAAATAGGATTTGTATACACAACTGAATTTTATTCAGCCATATACAATAAATAAATTGTGCCACATATTATTATGGAATTATCCTTTAAAAACTTGTACAATCAACAATAAATATACAGTAATGACAATGAAGTCAGATAATATTTTTTTTGAGACAGGGTTTCTCTGTGTAGCCTTGGCTGTCCTGGACTCACTTTGTAGACCAGGCTGGCCTCAAACTCACTGTGATCCACCTGCCCTTGCCTCTCAATCATGTAATATTTGGACTTGGATTTTATTAAAAGCTGTACAGATAGTGGTTTCATTTACTCTGTTGTCTTTTGTCCCAGACAAAGGATGGGGATGCAGAGGGGAAAGGGAGGGAGGGAGGAGAGACAGGAGAATTGGAGGAAGGTCAAACCTTGCTTATGAAATATGTAGAAATTAATAAATGCTGCTCATCCCTGATTCTGCTAATGCTGTTAGAGCCCCATCCTTATTCCTTCTAGTGCTATGGCTGCTACAGTTTCCAGATTGCACGCCTATCATTGGAGCATTGGTTTCTCATCTGCCCTAATTGAGCTATACCGAGTTCATAACACATAAGACCATCAAATATCTTCTCAACCTGAAAGAGAGAAAGAAAGTGAAAATATGTTGATGATATGAAACAAAGAAACAAAAGATGTCACAAGGCTAGAATTCAGTTGGGAAATGAGTTATCATTCCTCCACTAAAATCTTGGCATGGTGATTAAAAATAATTCAAATTCTTTATCATAAACACCTTTTTAAAATGTGAACCATAACATAGCCAAACTACAGTGTACACCCTCAATTCAGAGCCAGAGAAAATGGTTTCACAATAGCACTCTTAGTTCATATGGAGAAGGAGTTGGAGGAGACCTGGCAGATCACCTACTTCTTAGGTGTGCTAAGTACGTCCATGTCTCCTCTTAGGAAGGGTATTCCAACTGGATAATATAGCCATGGTTTGCATATACATAGCCAATGTAGAAATTGTTGCAGCTAGAAGGACGTAGCATGTCACAGGAATACAAAGGTCTCTGGGGCCTGTTTTGGAAGAGGCAGAGAGAAACTGCACATAAGCAACTCTCCAAGCCAACAATGTGGTCCTTCCTTTTTTTATTGATAATTATCTTTTACATATCTGAATAAGCTTATGCTCCTGAAGGTGTAAAAAAAAAAATGCCCCGGAGGTATAGCTAGCAAAAATTAACACTCCACCGCACATCCTAATTAGGATTTAATTAGGGAATTAAAAAAATGCCGAGCACATGTTTTTGCAAGTGCATAATCAGTGACTTATTGCTTGTAGGTTTTCTACATATTTTTCATTGTAAATATCCAATTATAATTGTCGTTTAGGTCAGACTGTAAAATTCAAAGTCTTACTCAGAATAATGAGAATTTGTTTCCTTGAGCATAATGTCCTCTAGGATAGTTTTTATATCTTTTAATTTACAGTGTGGTCTATGAAGTTTCTTCCCCTGGAATTGAATCTGGGGATGTCTTTTTTGTTTCTCTTTTTCCTGAAATGATGTATTACTTTTCAACAAAGCCTCACTCCTTGTATTTACAACCAGTGTGTAAGGGGGGAGGAAAAAGTGACAACCACGTTCCTGTTCTTCTTCCAGAGAGATTTGTAACAAATCGTGACCTCCTTTTCATAGTAGATGTGGTTTGTGTGCCTCGAACTCTCACAAAACTTTTGGAGTGATTTATAAAAGATCTGTCTTGACCTGTCCCTGATAATATTCAAATTAAAGTCACAGCTGGAAAAGAAAATAGTATGTGTCAGGGACCTCCCATTGAAGGTACAGAAACTGTTCCAAGTTTGATTTGTGACCACTGCCACAGGCTTTTAAAAACCACACAGCTGATGGGGGATGATGCCTAATGCTGATTTCTTAATCACACCACCATTATGGAAATAATAGGTTTCTGCAGTAATAAGCAATACTCCCTCTCAGACAGCATTTCAGTGCTTTTTACGGCCACTTCTAATGACCACTGAACTGTTTGGTCTAATGAGTGAGAAGACCACAACATCTTTATTCAAAAGTCACTAATGATAATTGCCACCTATCACCTCATTCTCCAGAGCCCTGAAGATACCTCCACAGATCCCTATTAGCAACACTGCAGGTCCACAGCCCCGTCTTCCTAGTGTCTCATAATTAGGCCTAATTTATATCTGATCCAAGAACGGCTGTTGTAATTTGTGTGGAATTCATGTTTTCAGTTGTGTCTGATTATCACTCATCTCTACACAATTTTCTGTTGAAAAGGTAATAAATTTGACCAGTGACAAAATTAATGTCAGTGGATATTAGTAACTCTATTTGTACAGTTTGGAGTTAAGAAATAAATAGTAGAGAACAAAATTGACCTGACTGAATTATTTTCCCACATCTCAACAGTTACTAAATCTCCTTGAGGGAGCTTCAGTGATGCTCATTGGTGACGCACTGAAGAAAATGTGATGTAATAGGTATAGATAGTTGGGTGCAGAGCGTTTTCTAGCGTGTATGAAGCTTATCTAAGTTTAACATCTCAGTACAGCAACACACACACACACACACACACACATACACACACACACACACCACACATGCACAAACTGCCCTCCGTGACATGGTGGTTGGCTAAATCAAACAAAAAATGATGATAGCTATATTACTACCACTACCACAGCTACCAGCCAGTATTATTATCCACATTACAAACAACTACATTTTTGGCAGTCCACACAGTGCTCAGGATAAGGGCATATCTGGGATTCCTTCTATGTGACATCAATAATTGATCTACTTATCCTTGATGGCGTGTTTGGGTCACTGATGAGTTTATCCATAAACAGAAAAAGATACCTTAGATGTCCACACACCTCTTAATTTAGTTAAAAGAGAAAAAGTAATTGATCCATCACCCATGAAGCAAACGTGAGAATGGCTTATAAATGGGATTCAATGGGATTCACAGTCCATGTGAGACTCTAAGAGTTTCCACTCACTATTTCTTAATTATCTTCACTAAATAATTCTGAATAAAAATAATGTTTCTATTTAGTGCTTAAGTAGTCAAAAGCATAAAAAGAACAATACATCATAGAATTAATATATCCTAAGTAAGTAATACAAAGTCCACAATCTAAGAAATACTGAGCCTTATTTGCAGGATTCATGAAATACAGTCAGGTTAAGTCAAATATTTAAGGAATTATTCAACATGGAGACAAGGAAGCAATATGATATATACAAGGTAAAACTGCCAGAAACCAGAATGCCTCATTTTAAGATAAAAATATAGAATCAGAAAATGGCAATGCAGGAGTAGAAAATTATATTGATCAGACCCAAATTTAAAACACTTATCCATTTTTGATATTTTAATATAAAAAGAAAAACTGAATTTACAAATCACTTAATGATGTAACAGAAGTCACATCATCGCATGAATTATCATAGGAAAACATCTTAAGAAAAAAACAGCCTGATTTTCATAATAGAAGGCTACTTCCAAAGGACACAGACCATATACTCAACATCCCAAATTTAGAAACACTGACTTACTTTGAAATCAGACTCATAATTAAGATGATCTTTATTATAACTCTCAATTCTCTATTAATGAAACATTTGAGACAGAACCAGGAAATAACTATCTGGTTTTCACCTCCAATCTGGGAGTAATTCAACATTAATATTCTTAATTTTCACTATGCACTCATACAAAAATTTAAAATAGCAACAATATTTTATCTTATTCTCTCAAGAGATGTAGTCTAATTCTCCCACCCTTTAAATATGGGCTGGCATTGTGGAGCCTAATTTTATAGAAATTATTTTTAATAAAAATAATTTATTTATTATTATTTTGTATGTGTGTGAGTGGGTCTGTGTGTCATGAAAAGTATGTGATAGCTAGAAGATAAAATAGTGGAGTCGGTTCTCTCCTTCTACCTTTACATACATTTTTGTGGTTGAAATCGGTGACCTAGGATTTTGACCCAGGTCCCTTTACCTGCTGAGCTATGTCTCCAGTCTCTCATGTGAGAATCTTAAGCCCTCATCTGAAGGAAACCTACATTCCATCCTTTCATTTTTGGCTCTCTTGGATAGTGTGACGCCTATATGGACAAATAAGACACATTTCAGGTTAAGAGAACAGTCAGCTCATCCATCCCAGGTACACCACACACATCCTGCCCTCAGGAAACCATCCTGCCTACAAATTTGACAACACTACCAACCATGGTGAGCCAGGATGTTGCCATGCTGGCGTTAAATTAAATGTGAAGCCACAGAGTCCCGTGTTGTTGAATGGAATCTATTTTCAGTTACTTATTTTGAGATTTCTTTATTTTTAAATTTTATGGAGCAAATGTTAATCCATAAGCCCATACTAAATGCTAAAGCTTAATGAACTATCTTTCTCAGACACAAAAGCATTATAATATTTAAAGACATCTAAGAAAGGTTTAAGAGGCTCCCCAGGACAATATTTGTCTATTATAAACAAACAATACACTCAAGAGATTTAAAATATCAAAGGCATGAAAGTATATAGAATAAAAGTTTTTTTACCCATTTATTCTCCAGAATTACAAGCTTTGTGTTTGTTTGTTTCATTTGTTTTCATTTTTAGCTAGTTAAAATTCTGTTACCATCAAGTGACAGCACATGCTTGTGAAGATGTGGAAAAAGGGGAGCACTCCTTTATTGCTGGCAGGAGTGCAAACTTGTAGAACCATTTTAGAAATCAATCTTGTACTTGCTAAGAAAATTGGGACTAGCTTAGCCTCAAAGCTTTGCTCAGCAATACCATTCCTGAGCATCTACCTAAAAGATGTCCTATCTTAAATCAAGGACATTTGCTCAACTATATTCATAGCAGCTATATTTGTCATAGCCACAAACTGGAAACCACATAGATGTCCCTCAAGCAAAGAATGTACAAAGAAGCTGTGGTACATTTACAGAAAGGAATAGCACTCAGCTATTAAAAACAAAGAAATCATGATTTGCAGGCAAATGGATGGAACTAGAAACAATCATCCTGAGTGAGGTACCCGAGACCCAGAAAGTCCCACATGGTATGTACTCACTTAGAAGCAGATATTCACCATATAGTACAGAATAAACAAACTACAATTCACACATACAAAGAAGTTTCTCAGGAATCTCACTGAGAAGGGGAAATAAAATAGACAAAGTCAGTGCTTTCTGAGAAGGACTAGAGAATAGCAGAGGAAGTCCTGAGGGAAATAAAGGTGGGGATCTGATGTGGGGTGAGCAGGGGTGGGCACAGGAGGGCTTGGAAAGGGAAGACCACCAGTGGCCTGGGCATCTCTGAGTCAGGCTGAAGAACTATGACAGGGTAGGCTCCTGGGAGGATATGGGGTTGACTAGTTGAGACCCCTACTAGTGGCAGACATGGAAACTGAAGTGGCCACCCTCTAACCAGAGAAGTTACCTAGTAGAGGGAAGGGAATACCAACCAATCCACAAATCTTCAACCCCAAATTTACCCTGCCTACAAGATGTGCAGGGATAAAGAAAGAGCAGAGATTGAGGGACTTTCCAACTACTACCTGGCCACACCATGAAAGAGAGCCAGCCCATTACACTGTTAAGGACACTCTGCTATGCTTGCAGATGGGAGCCTCGTATAGCTGTGCTTATAGAAGCCCCACCCAGCAATAGATCAAACAGATGCTAAGACTCACAGCCAAACTTTGGATGGAGTGCAGAGAGCTCTGTGGAAGAGTGGGAGGAAGTATAGAAGGACAATGAAGGAACAGTAGCTCCACAAGAAGACCAACAGATCCAACTAACTAAGGCCTAATTGGGTTGCAGAGACTGAAATGCGAACAAAGGACTTCGGCACACTATATTTATGTACCCAACATGCAGAGTAGTCTTCATGTAGGTCCTCAAGTAAGGGATGTGGAGTCTGTCTTTTTCCTGTGTGCTTTTTAATCACTTCTCCACTGGCAGGGCTCCTTTGCCATGACATCATGGTAGAGGATGCCCTGGGTCTTGGGATAGGTAAGGGGTTCCTTTTTTATGAGGTGTAGAGGATGGGGATACTAGGAAGAGGGAGGAAGGGTGGGACTGAGAGGAGAAGAGGGAGGGGGCTAGAATTGTTGTGTAAAATGAATAAATTACTTTTAAAAGTCCTATTACCAGATTTTGAAGTGTGCTTCCTGAAATATTTAAAGCATAAAAAAGACATTTCTGTCTAACAGAGTCATGTACTTTTCAGTTTGCTTCTACAGGTTGAATGTCTCAAACCTTTGCCATTTGCAGTTCCTGGATCAAGTGATGCTCATTAAATCACGTTTATCCTGATTTCACTACTTAATTTATAGCTATCTCCAAACCACTTCTAATCCTCTTTTGTGGCTTTAATGTTTTTTGGGTTTTTGTTTTTGTTTTTGTTTTACCACTGGACAAAATAGCTTTCCTCCCCCGACCATTTAGCACTGTTCATTTCCTTTTGCTGTTGTCAGTTGGTTATTTTATATCCTTGGAGAGTGATTATGTAGACAAGATTAGCATACATACACTGTGTGGCCCTGCCTTCCCCAAAACTCTTCTTTCTCCTGTATTAACCTCCAGTATACTGTGATTAAAGGTATGCGCAACCCTAAGACAAAATAACATTTTCTTATCCATCATGAGTATTACTAATTGCAAACAGTATTTGTTTTGTGGTCATTATGTTCTCTGGAGAAAGAAGACACCTAGCATATTGTGTGCATATTGTAGGTACTCAATCAATTATGGATGAATCAAACAATTCTGAGGAATACTACATAGATAAAAAATGAAAGCAATTCATCGACATCAAGTTTATGGAAAGTGCACAATAATGATAAGGATCCAATTATTACTGAATGCTAGGTAATTCTTCTTGGTTATATAAAGTATGAAACTATTGATCTTACACTATCTGAGCTCTCCTATTTAAAAAGTTAACAGATTTGAGAAAAATGTCACAAGTTTAAAATTATGACATTGATTGACAGTCAAAGCAACGCTACTAAAGATATTGCCTACTACCATCTCAGAGAACCAAAACAGGTGGAATGCTATGAAAACATAGCAATAAATGTTGATGGTACAGGAAAAGGAAGGGTAAACTCTCCTGAAATAATCAAGAATTGCCATACAGAAAAAGAAAGGTCCTTTGAGGGATCCATGGATTTGAGAGTAAGACTGATAAAGTTGAACAAATGTAGTGACACAGAGGCAAAGCTGCTATGGACAGATCACAAAAGGTCCAACAAACCAACAGTTGAAACCAACTTAGTATCCACTGAGTTTTGGCAGGGACAATGCTCTGTATGACATATGAAATTTGGCCAATTAATAGTATTTCCTGGTAATGAGAGTGATCTTCAGTGACTGGGAAACATAATTTCCCCACAAATGAAATATATAGATATGTACATATAAAATATTTCATGTAGATCATATGATTTTTCATATTTTGCCATTTGGTGAGTGTTAATAATGTTATGAAAATAATTTTATGCTAGAAAATGAATATTTGTGAAGACCTAGTAAAACTGACTTTGGCCTTTGTGACTACCTTTGTGATACAAACTAGCTTCACCAGCTTCAACGTTGTGTTTTTATTTGTTTTATTTTGAGAGTGGTGTGTGTGTGTGTGTGTGTGTGTGTGTGTGTGTGTGTGTGTGTGTGTGTGTGTGTCCTTGTATAGTACATATGCATGTATGAAGAGCCTTAGGTCAACATCAGTTGTGTTCCTCTATTACCATTTTATCTCATTTTTTGTGACAGAGACTTTGTCTGGACTTAAAGCTCACAGACTATTTGTAGTAGCTGGCCTCTGTACCCAGGGATCTTACTCTCTCTGCCTCTCTATTCCATGAATTATTTTACATGGAAGCTAAGGGCCCAAAGGTCCGCAGATATGTGTGGCAAGTGCTCTCTTGATTGAGCTTTGTGCTCAGCCCCAGTGTTACCATTTAATTCTAAGTGAAGGGAGCTGATTGTGCCTCATGCTGAAATCTCTTTTCCCTTTCTTTGTTCCTGATGGTGATCACATTTAATGTTTATTGAAAGAAGAAATGTGCTTTTTCTGTGCATTCAGAGATGGTGCTGATGCATCTGATGTGCAAGCTCACTTCCTGCATAACAAAAAACACCAACACTGCGTCTATCTGTGCTGACTGCAAATGAAACAGGGACAGGAACATGCTATCCAGAAAGAAGAGGAAATCTCTCTCTACAAAGAATCTTCTTTTAAACTTGGAATGGTTTTATGGTGAAAAATATTTTCCAAGATTGGTTCTTCTAATACTCTAGTCTTTATTAGAAAAGGAACAAGAAGGATTGTAGGAAATTAACTGGCTGAGCATTTCTCAAATGCAAGAAAAGAAAAGAAAGGTGTGATTAAATGAATTTAACTTGCACAATTCAGACAATATGTAGGTGGTGGATCTCAGAGTAGGAATAAAATAAGTATTATCGTTGAGAGACAGGACACTTTACAGATTTGGAAAGAAGGATCTTGTTTCACTGGGTGCCAAGCAAAAGAGGCATGAGGAACATTAATACCAAAGCTTTCAGGATTGGGTTGTTAAGAAAGTTTGATAGTAAATACAATATGTGAAATATTTTCAGAGCAAGATACTTATCATTACTTTTTGCTTCAAAATACTTCATTTTATACAAAATTTTACCAAAATCGAATCATCATAAGAACACTTAAAGAGTTATGGTCACTACACAAAACAACCAACAGATACATCAAGCCTTGAGTATCTTTTTTATGACCCTCAAGAGCTGATGCTGATTTTCATTAAGCCCCCTCCTTACACACACACACACACACACACACACACACACACACATATATATATATATAATTTACATACCAATATTTTCTAAGTGAGTGTCATTGGGTAGTTTGAGTTTTGGTCTCCTATGAGCAACACATTTAAAACTCTGTGTATACCAGCTATGTGAAAGATATTTACCGTAACTTCTGGATTTCATCATCAGACCATTTGAGGCAGCAACAAAATGATGATATGTCTTCCTAGAACTCTCACCCGCGTTATTTAAATGTAACATTTTATTGAATGTTTTATAATGCCATGCATAGATAAAAGGTATTTTGATCAAATTTAGTCCTCACTTCTCCTCCTAATTTCTTACAGATCCATCTCCAACACACCTTACTCCCTGCCAAGTTTGTGGCCTTTTTGATTTGATAACCCAACAAATCCAACGAGTGCTGTCCATAAATTCAGGGATGTTGGCTATCCACTCAAGCACTGTTGCACTACAATGGGCCACAAATGTAAAGAAAATAGTTTTCCTGCTTCGAAAGCTGGCAAATGTCAACAGGTTCTCAGTCAGGAAGGATGGCCATGAGTCCCCTCCACCAGCCACCTGTTAGAATGTCAACTAGCTTGATGTTATGAATCCCACCACTGATGCTGTGAGTTTATAGGTGCACTGATCCTGCCATGTCCAGAAGAGACTGCTTTTGTCTCACTCTTCTAAGAATAATGAATCTTATAATTTTTCTGTCTCATTCCAAAATGGTCTCTGCATCTCAGAGAAAAATGTGATAATTATATCACATTGGTGAATGAGCTCTCTGTCCACAGACATTTATTCACTGCATTTGGACTAGTTATTTTACCCATATTACAATCAGCACCCTCACCAACCTTTGGACTACACACAGGACTTTACATATGACAGCAGATCTATAGCATTGTCATACTTATTGTTTAATTTTAGTTTCTTCCATGGCCCATCACTTTGAGTATATTTAGTGGCATCTAAAGAGGTAAACAGAGGGGACAAAGTATTGCAGATATGGCAAGGAGGGCCATGGTAAAACTATACTGATGTTTAAGTGACAGGATTACAGGTTAACAAATACAGAAATTTGTCAGTGGCTATCACAAACTAAAAGAGACAAATACAAATTCTTGGATTTTGAACTAGGAGGCCTTAGAATCTGAGAAAACAAATTTATATTATATTAACAAATATTGTTTGTGGTAATTACAGAGGTCCTCATAAACTGATACAACAGTAAATCGTTAAGTTTAGAGTGAGATTCTATGGTGCTGGAGTTCTAGTGATCTTGCCAGTGTGGGTTCCAGTTCATCTGGGAATTGATGCAGATCTTCTAGAACAGTGGATGCTCTTAACTCATAAGAGATTGTTCAGGCCACAAGAATTAATTTTTAAAGGTTATTCAAACTTGATGCCAGAAATACACATTTTCAATAAAATGTTGTGTTTTATGATCAGTGATTTTCCTCCTGGGGCCCCAATTCTGGGAGTCAGAAAATCAAATTGTATGCTTAGTTACAGCCATGGATTAATGTTTTTGATAAGAGTTTTCACACTATTTTAATCTGATCTCCTTGTTTATTAAAACTATTACACCTATATTATAAGACTTGCTATCAGCTTCTTCAACATGTGTTAAGAGTCACTTATATGAAAATTGAATTCTGATGTAAGAAGAAATTTTAGAACATTTCAAATTAACATATAGTTTTTAAATCTAAAACTTGTGGTAAGCCATAAAAATATATTTTTACCAAAATAATAAAAAAACAGTCAAAAATATTCCAATTACATATTATACTGTTCTTTGATTTGTAATCTACACCAAGCAGTTGATAGAGCCAATCCATTTTCTGGAGTCATTAGTTTGGGAATTCAAACTTGTATCTTCAGCAAGCCACAAAGAAAGGCAAATAACAGCATTTGAAATAATTACCCCAAACAACCAAAGCGTGATGAGTAACTGACAGCTTCAGATAACTGAAGAGAGCCATATCAGAATCCATGGCTCATGCACAGGGAACCTGGTGATATTTAGCTCACCTACAACTTACCTGTGCTTACCTCTTATAAGAAGGGAATTCTGAAGCACCCTTTAGTGATTATTTTCCCCATTACAAGAATTGTAAGAAAATTGAGAGTCTTTGAGTCTCTGCCAAATCCAAATGATGTTTCCTTGTGCTTTTGCTGTTGCGTAAGCTATGAGTAAATACTCTTTATGTTTTCATTTTTGCAGTCTTGTATACAAAGATGGACTCACTGAAAAGGTAAAGATTTAGAGGCAGTTATTATGTATTGGAAAATATGTGGAAGAGAGTATTTGACTTTGTTGTTCTGCTTCACCTACTCCTCCTTCTCCTTCCTCTCTCTCCTATTCCCCCACCACCTCATCCTTTTCTCCTTCTTCTTTGATTACAATGTAATAAATTTCTCAGAAATTAAAAACCATATATTTCACAGAATAGGTATAAATACTGACCAGGGATAATCTACAGAGATTATAATTTAGGAAAGTGGTTTTATAGGAAAAACATCAAGTCAGTTACTTAAAGAGTATATATTTCTGTATGATTGACATTTTATTTTCAAATGAGGAAGTTTGAACTGGTGAGTTTAAGAATCTTAACTTAAAACTTTCTATGGGTGACTGTGTGTGATAAACAAAAATGGGGTTTTTCTTTCTAAGTTAGGAAAATGATATATTAAATTCACCTCTTAGGTGCAATTCTGTTAAACAGGGAGTGGATGGCTTTACAATTTATAAATAATATAATATGACAAATTATTTTGTAATCTACATAATTCTAAGAGAAGAAACAGATAATCATTAAAAACAATTGAAGAAGTGAGCAGAAAAATAAAATATGATTTAGTAGATTTTAATATTAATAAAATATATACAAATAGACAACAGGCATTAGAGTTAACCCATATTATACCAAATGGAATACTGTGAATTTGTGGCTATATTTAATTAAACAACAAAGAAAAACTAGCATAAGGAGGAGAACTTGTGGGGATACACAAGCAACAAGCAGATTTCTGTAAGGGCTAGAGTATTTTTTTAAATTTTTTTATTTTTTATTAATTTACTCTTGTTACATCTCAATGGTTATCCCATCCCTTGTATCCTCCCATTCTTCCCTCCCTCCGATTTTCCCCTTATTCCCCTCCCCTATGGCTAGAGTATTTTTTAAGTGTAGAGTTGTAATATCAACCAGGACATGAAAGAAATGAACAAGAAAGAAGAAATTTAGAAACTATGTTCTAGGAATGTGTATAGGGTGCATAATGCGTTCAGCTGTAGTATTGTAAAATTTGAGTTGCCAGTGGGACACAGATTGTTTGATATTTATTGATCAGTTGGAAGGATGTTCCTGAAGCCTGAGAGAAATTGGGGTTTTAATTTTCAGGTCATCAGCATAGATGAAGCAGTTAATGATGCAGTCAAGGATATAGACTGAACAAATGACAAGATAGAAAATCCTCTGTACACTGCCAAAAGTTAGTCCTTGCGAAAATTCAATGATATCATAAATAATCTGGTCTAAATATTAGAGGTAGAATAGTAACAAACTTGGAGCACACACACACACACACACACACACACACACACACACACACACACACACACACACAAAACAAAAAAAAAAAAAAAAAAAAAAACAGTTAATGAAAAAGAAGTTTAAAGAAAACATGGAAGATTACATCAGAGTGTTTGCAAAGTCAAAAGGGAAAGGGTGAGTGATGCAACTATGTTATAATTCCATAAATAAAAGAAGTAATTTTTTAAAAACACATGAAACTTTTAAAGTGGAAGAATGGTCAAGTGTAATCAATGTGAAAAACTGGCCTTAGAACTCTTTCTGCAGATTTCAAACCCATGGTCATACTAGAAAATAGGTATTTTAAAAAACACACTTAAAGCTGGAAATGAAGGATGAAAATGGTTTCCAAAGTAATACAATTTAGAAGAAACTTAAGCTATAAAGTAATTGAAGGTAACAAAAGGTTATTGAATGTCTCTGAAGGAAATATGCATTGTTGAGGCACAGTTTTCTATCGTCTCTGGTCCTAATTTGTCAATTCCTATTCTACAGTTAAATGAAGTATAAATACTAATGGCAAATAAAAATACTGTTTAAAGACATATTAGTGGTTTAATGCAGTGGAGTTTAAATTGACTCTTCTCATTCTGTGAATAGAGCTAATTTTATCATTGTAAACCATGTTAACAATCTTTTATTGCAACTGAAATTTCTTCTTATTTTCACCTTTGAGCTTGTGGAAAAAGCAGCCAGATGTATTAGTTAAAGAGTGAAAGCATCTAACATTCATTCATTCAATATCCATACAATTTATTTTCTGGTATATAGATGATAGATAGACAGACAGACATATAGACAGATAGGCTACATGATTGGCTAAAATAAACTGCTCTTTCACACTCTTGAAGGCAGAGCATTAATCTCCAGTTAGAGGTGAGAAATTGATTTATCCCTCTTAGTTAGAAGAGACCAGAACTTCAGAAACCATTCCTATCCATAGCAAAAATATTGAAATATTCACACACTGGGTTATTTTAGACAAAGAAACCAGACTACAGGTAGTGTTTTTTACAGAAAAGGAAATTGATGTAGGCAAATTATCTAAATATGCTCCACAAACAATTGTATTATTATTTCTATTATCAGTATATCCAGAATTGGAAATAAACATGAAACCTTGGCAAATGGTAAGAATCCATCAATAACCTTGATGAATGAAATTCAGGAATTGGTGTCCTTACAGACAAAAATGCCAATGCTATAATAATGATCTGCAAGCATAAAGATAGTTTATTTTTGTAAATGTTTCAAACCTAATCTAATTTGAAGAATTGAGCTGGTCAGGGTGGCACACAGCTGTAAGAATCTCTAAAGGCTAAGGAGCAACATCACAAGTGGGTGCACATCTTGGGTTATATATTAAAAGAGAAAAATTTAGGCAGTTTGGGAAAAACAAATTTCATAAAGGAAAAAACTAGTAAATTTTTTTCTGTAGAAATGAATAGAGGGAATTTTTACAGAAATAAAAATCAATAAACATCAGATTCTACCTTACTAGCTCCCTGGTTAACAAGTTCTCTATTATACCTATTACAGAATCCTCAAAATTAGTAAAACACAGTTACAATATAGAAATATAAATTTAATGGAAAAGAGATAGAAAAAAATCTGTTCAGTTTTCTTAGTAGAATTTTCCTATACAGGAAGATGGTAATAGTATGAAAATGGGTGAGATGCCAAGGCAGAACTTACTGGTAGAACAAATACTGAGCATACTTAAGGCACTTAGGACAAAAAGGAAAACAAAAGCAAAACACAGAAATGAATGTAATTGTTTATTATTTTAAGCAAAGAAATATAACCCTAGACAGAATAAGCCTGTAAGAAAACATTCAATGCAAATGGAAACAATTATATCTATTTCTAGACATTTCTGAATAATCTCTAGAAAACTTAAAAAAGAAATAGATAGGTCTGAAATGTTCTACCATCTCCTTTATTATCTACAAAGACCTAACAACTAGCAATGCTATTATATATGTAAGATAAAATGCAGACTTCTGGTTAACTGTTATAAAATCCTTCCCAAGGGTTTGCAAGTTTATACCTGATAATGGGAAAATATAGAAGGGGAACATGTACACACATATATAAACACACACACACACACACACACACACACACACACACATATATATATATATATATATATATATAGAGAGAGAGAGAGAGAGAGAGAGAGGGAGGGAGGAAGGGAGGGAGGGAGGGAGGGAGGGAGAGAGAGAGAGAGTAATTTGTTTCCAATGAGCCAAAATATTCTCAGATGACTCAAAAACATGGTTTCCACGTATCCATGAAAGTATTTCCAGTAGAAATTAACATCTATATTGATAGACTGAGATAAGAAATTCTTTTAACAAAAAGAAAGTGGAAGGGGAAAGAAGTAACACAGTGACTTCTAACCTCCATTGCCCTTTGACAATGTCCTGCTTGGTTGTCACATTCATTGTTTTCTGTCGTCTCTTGTTCATCCAGCCTGAGTATAGCAAATAGGGACTTCATCTTGACATGAGGGCTAAACCTACTGTTGTTTGCTTGTTTTCTTTTTTTTATTTATTCCAGGTAGTAGCTACCTCCCTCCTCTTCTCCTGGTCCCACTCTCCATCTCTCTTCTCCCTAGGCTCCTTCCCTAACTCCTCAGAAAAGTGGAGCCCTCCTTCACTAAACAAGTTGCATCAGGGCTGAGCTAGTCCTTTTCCACTGAGGCCAGATAAGGCAGTCTAACCAGAGGGAAACGTTCAAAGAACAGGCATCAGAGTGCATGTTAGAAACAGCCCCTGTTCTCCTTACTTTGGGTCCCACATGAGGACTAAGTTGCCAATTGCCATGTGTAGAGGGCCTAGGTCCATTTCATGCATAATCCTTGGTTAGTATTGGGCCTAGGTTAGTTGACTCTGTTGGTCTTCTTGTGACATTCTTGTGCCTTTCAGTCCCTTCATTCATTTCCCCTTTTCCACAAGGTTCCCCATGCTTTGTCTAATGTTTGGCTGTGAGTTTCAAAATCTGTTTGACCCATTGCTGTATGGAGCTCCCTTCTTTAAGTATAGCAGAGAATCATTAATAGTGTCAACGATTGGCTCTCTGTCTCATGGGGTGGGGCTCAGGACAGGCCAGCCATTAGCTGGGCATTCCTCAATCTCTGCTATATCTTTATCCATGCACATCTTGTAGGCAGGGTAAATTTTGGGTTGAATGTTTGATGTTCCACTCCCTCCACTAGAAGTGCTGCCTGGCTAGAAGGTGTCTTCATCGCTCTCCATTACCCTGCTACTAATTTTTTGCTAGAGTCATCCCAATATTCTCCCTGGAGCCTACCTAGTCATAGGTCTCCAGCTTGTCTCAGCGATGTCCTTGCCCTCAGTTTCTCTTCTCTCTCCAAGTGCTCTGATTTCCAGCCCAAGCTTTCCTGACATTTAATCATTATCCTCATCTCCTTTCACACTCCCTTTCCTATCCTGTTGCTTCTCTTCATCCATTTCTGATCCCAATTCTGTTTCCCCCTTCTGAGTAAGATTCAAACACCCTCTCTTGTGATCTCTTTGTTAATTAACTTCTTGGGGGCCTGTGAATTGTATTATACTTATCCTGTAATTTATGGTTAATATCCACTTAAAAGTGAGTACATACCATGTGGGTCTTCCTGGGTCTGGGTTACTTTACTACGGATGATCTTTTCTAATTCCACCCATTTGCCTGAAATTTCATGATTTACAACAGTTTCTTTATCCGTTCTTCAATTAAGGTACATCTAGGTTGATTACAGTTTGCGACTATTACAAATAAAGCTTCTATGAACATAGTTGAGCAAATGTCCATGTTCAATGGTGGAGCATCTTTTGCCCAAGAGTTGTATAGTTGAGTTTTGAGGTAAAAAGGGGAACACTCCACCTACTGTAAATCTTTATATGTGCAACATATACTATATTCTGGATATTTTATATATGCCACATAAATGTTGACTGTACACAATCAATAAAGTATTAGGGCTTATAGAACATTTCACTATGTTTGAGGAATCTAATACTTTTAGAAACTTGTATCAGTTTTGAGAACCTGTTAGTAAATAACAATTTATTCATGTTCAAGAGAATTGTGCTAAGGATCTTCATGAGTAGATTCTTGAGGATTGAACCATTGACACTCTGGATTACATTACACACCATAATATACAGATTTTTTTGGTTATTTTTTTTTACCACTGTGATACAATACTATGACTAAGACAAGTTATGGAAATAGTTCAGTACTTTGCAGAGTTCCAGAGAACAAGTAGGTCAGTAGAGTGGGGAGGCGTGACGGAAAGAGGTGGGAGCTGGTAGCTGAGAGATCATATATTTAGCTACCAGAATGAAGTAGGTGTAGAAACTAGAGTTTGTACAAGGGCATTAACTCTTTATTATTTAAATTGATTTTCAATTTATATATTCACTCTACATCTGGATTGTAGCCCCCTGCCTCTTCTCTTCTCAGTTTCTCTCTCCTCCCCTATTCCCCTCTCCCCTTGTCATCAGAAAAGTGGACCCCCCCCTCACCAACCCACCCCAGCACATCAAGTAAAATCAGGACTGAGTGTGTTCTCATCCTCACAGGATGCCAAGTTGCCAGCAAGGCAACTTGGTTAGGGCAAAGTGATAAAAAGCAGGCAACAGTCCATGTCACAGACAGCACCTGCTCAACTTACTAGGGAACCCACATGACAGGAACCTAACTTTACCATTCTCTGAGAGCCAACCCCAACCCATTCTCCAGAACCGGATTGAATCAGATGCTGAGCTTCACAGCCAAGTATTAGGCAGAGCTCAGGGAGTCTTGTGGAAGAGTGTTAGGGAAGGATAGAGGGACCCAGTGGGGACAAGAATGCTGAAAGAAGACCAACAGAGTCATCTAACCTAGACCAATGGAGGCTTACAGCGACAAAAAGGACCAACCAAAGAGCATGCATTAACTTGCCCTTGGCCCCCTACACAGATATAATGAAGGCTGTTAACATACACCTCAGTAATGCAGCAACACCAAGGCAGCAACCACAGACAGCCCCAACCTGTCCCACCTCAAGTAGATTTCGTTTGGTTTCAAGGGCTTAAATATTGGAGCCTGTGGGGGAAATGCTTCATTTTATTCATCATAAAAATGATATACTTTCCTTGTGTCTCCCTAGAGTTAATTAGACCAAAACATCAAGCCAAATTATTGAGTGATGCCTCATAGGATGACAAAGAAGGACTTGGGGAGGAACGAGCTATACTTCAGGTAGAATGGCTCTCAATTATCTTTGTCAGCAAAATTAAAAGTCTTAGTATATATTGATTATTATATTTTAAAATATTATAATGAATATATATGATACCTTATATATTATATATGATACATATAATGAACAGTTGTGGGGCAGTGGAAATAAACTTTTTTTTTTTACAAATTACCAATAAACACATACTTGAATTTTTAAAATATTTATATCAAACTAGCTTTAAATTTTTATGCCACTGCTCCCCACCCCCGCTTGGTTTGGAAAGATTTGTACTGCATCATACCTCCCAAGATATAATTTCAAGTTGAAGACTAAGAAGATTTGTTTCAATGTTTTTAAAAATATATCTGCAAATTTATGAGGATTCTGTCCCACCTCTCTGAATAATGCCAAAAATAAAACAAGAGGAGGCCCAGGTTATTTTCTTAGTACATTGGAAGACATTTTGAGATAATTACTCAGTTACATGAGTCAAAAACCAAACTTTTCTAAGGGAAATGTAGCTGAAGAAAAAAAGAACAAGAAAAGAAAACCCATCCACATCCTTTCCCTGACAAGTGAAATGAGTTGTTGAGTCAGAGAGAGGAAAGGTAGGCTATTTTCATTGTATTGAGACATAAATACCCATAGACAAGAGTGATGACATGTTGATGAAAAAATTAAACTATTTAGAAATCAGAAGGAAATGTTGATGTCATAAAGGTGAATTTAGGGGAAGGAAAATCTGAATTTAATCCTGGATGCCTTGATTGGTGTAGATAATTTCACTAATAAAATAATGATAAATTGCAGTCATTTCCCCATAGCTGCAAGTTTCCTGTCCTCAGTTTTGACTAACTTCTGATCAAAGATATTTTTAAACTGGTTTTTACTGAGCGTATACAGATACCTCTGCTTGTCATAATGTTTTAAACAGTTCAGCAAAGCACATATTTACATGGCCTACGTTACATAAGCAACATAGAAACAATTTGTTTCTACATGTAGCTATTCAGTTAGACCAGGGCCATTTGTTGAAAATGCTATCTTTTTTTCAATTGTATGGTTTTGGCTATTTTTGTCAAAAGTCAAGTGTCCATAGGTGTGTGGGTTTATTTCTGGGTCTTTGATTCATTTCCATTGAGATCTTTCCACCTTCTGACATCTTTCTTCAGAGACTTACAGTTTATTTCATACATGTCTTTCGGTTGCTTTGTTAGCGTAAAACCAAGATACTACGCATAGGTCCTTTAGTAAGGGGAACACAGCTTTCTGCGCCATGAACTCAGTTGCCTTATTTAAATCATTTCTTCCTTTTAAAGACAAATATTGCATTTGGGCCCAGGAGTCCCGCTCAAACTATGGCGCCAGCCAAGGACAATACAGGCCGTAAACGTCAAACCCCTACCCAGATCTGGCCAATGGGCAGGACACTCTCCACAGTTGAGTGGAAGAGTGGGGCATGCCTTTCACCGTCCCCTGGATGGGGAGACCTGGCGGCACTCAAGTATTACTGAAGAACCCACAATTTGTTTAAAACATTCACCCAAGAGAAACAAAATGTTAAGATGTTTTAGGTTTAATATACTGGTGCTTATTGTTATGATATAAAATTTCTCTAGTGTATATTGGCAAACTTTTAGTATCAACCATCTGATCTTGCTTATGGTTTCATTACAACATAACAACAGTAATAGCAATAATAACTCTTGAATTGTGGAGAACCTGAAAGGTTTCTGTGGCACTTGGGTGCAGGGGAAAAACAGATCATAAAACTTCCTACTAACATGTAATGACCAGAGAAACACAATTATTTTCAGAACATAGATACAAAGTCAATAGAAAATTTATCTATAAATTCCTGACATCATACTAAACCAACTGTAGGTCTTCTCGTCTAAAACAGTCATTTTGCAAGTGTTTGGAGTTTTCCAGGTATATTGGGAGGATTATAGAGCTTTGCAGTCAAATATATCTGGTTTTGATTAGCTTTATGACCTTGGAGATTTAACCTCTGTGACCTTCAGTTCTCATTTATTAAATGGATTTAATATCAACAGCAAAAAAAATCACTTCTTCCTTTTTAGGCTACAGAGGAGGAGGATGCGGGCACCTCTGATAAAACTTGACAGGCTGGGGTCAGTTTATAGGGGAGCAGGGCTCCTCCTTTCTGAGGACTTGGGGAGGGGAATGGAAAGAGGGCGGGATGGTGGGACTGGAAGGAGACCAGAGAGAGGCCTATGATCAGGATGTAAAGTGAATAAATTAAAACTAAATACTTGAAGTAAAGAAAAAGAGTTGGAATTGCAGACAGACCTTAACCATGAGATGCAGCCTAAGAAATATTTAGAATCAGTGACTTAAATATGACTTGCTCAAAAAAGAAAAGGAAAAGAAAGGTTCATTTTAATTAGGTGACAGCATGTCCACTCCCTAGAGAGCCTTGGAAATAATTAAAGCCCTGGTTACAGGCTTACCTGTCAGCATGAACTTTTAACCATTTAACCAGATTTGACATGAACCAAACTGAAATTTTCTGAAGGACCTTTTAAAACCACAATTTCAAACCTCAGTCCTACAAAAGGTGTAATACAAAGGGGTTACATTTCTTCCCTACTCAACTGCGCATGGTCCTTTATTCCAATCCCACAGTTTCATAGGCATAGATGCCTTCTAATAAGTCTGATGAGTTTGGAGCTAGATAATTCCTGTCGTTGCTGACAGGTCAACTTTTATCTGCTTGCTTGGTTATTTGGACGGAAAGCTCTGTTGTCACACCCACACATTTCTCCCCTCTTTTTTTCCACTCTGTGGCTTTAATTGTTCCATAAAGTGAGCTTTTTTTCTAACTGTTAAAAACTGTTTGCTAATATGTCATCCAAGGAACACATAGTTAAACATAGAGCATACTGATGTACAACCTGATTTTGTGTTGATTTAAGTAGAATTCTTTTCCATTGGTAGTGCTTCCACTTAGGGCTGGCCTGAGGCAAAATTGTGAAGTAGGTTAAGCTACTTTTAGCTTCTTCCAGATTTCGGGAAAGGTCTTTGAGAGAAGGGAAACAGACTGAGGATGATTCTTCCCTTTTAAAAAGTGTATTTTCTTATTCTGAAGATAAAGTGTAAGGAAAATGGCCTCGAATGTCACACGCATTATCTATTATATTGTACAACGTGCAAATTTTATTTATGGAGAAGCATTTGGGTGTCAAAGTGTAGAGAGGCGTGTATGATGTACCTTTTGGATCCTTGGGTAATTGGTCTGGTGATGTGTTTCTAGTCCAAGGGATTTAAATCAGTCATCATTGTCATTTTCCAAGGAGAGATGGCAATGGTGTGTTCCTGACATATTCAGCACCCTGCAGATGGCCTCACATGAGACAGGTTAAATCCCGAGAGGAGGAACAGAATCCTAGGGGACACTGAACTCTGCTTTCATTACACAAAACTGGAGGTTTCTAGGTAAGTTTTGAAAGAATACTTCAAGTTTCCAAGAAAGACAAAGAAGAAAGGCATACTTTTCTATGTAAAAGTAACAGCAATAAATTCTAAAATGTCCTTGCATGACCAAAGCACAGTTTATCTACCCCAGTGACAGATGGAATAATCATGGGAGGTAAAAATGAGAGTTCAAATGTAGGGCCAGATTATAATTTATGAATATTTATACCGATCATAATACTTACTTTATAAGTAAAGAATATTGAAACAATTCCTAAGGAGAGAATTGACATAAAGTTTGATTTTTACTATCATTAAAATTATATACTACTAGACACTACAGTGAGGCAAGAGCAGAGTATTTAAGATTATTTGAAAGTTAATATATATATGCATATACACATATATGAATAAATGTGTGTGATGTGTAGTGGAGAAATTGTTTAGAATGGAAGACTAAAATGAAGCTGTGCATTTCAGGCACAGATACAGCTATAAAGTATCAAGAGTGCTTTGCTTGTTGTCAGTGTTTCAGAAGACACTTAAGGTGGGGGGAGAGTTAAGTGGTACCTAAAGGATTCTTATCAAGTTAGTCAACCCTGAAACAAAGTAGAATGGAGGAATGAAGAGACACGGAGGCATTCTACCACACATTGAATAGAAAAAAAACAGTACTTATGATTATTTCAAATATCACAGTTTCCTCTGAAAGCTTGGAAGTTATCTCTTTCTGTTTACTGTTTTACCATGTATCAGGAAAATGGTGTTTCTTACTGCCCCTACTACCCACCTCACTCCATGACTTGTCTCTATCCTGGACAGAGTCATGTTTTCTCCTTTCTTGTCTTTCCCTGACTTTTGAAACTTCCAACTTATGCAATTTTGCTAACTTCTCATCAACAGAAAGCCTTTATGCTGTGCACAAGCATGTGGCTGTAGTCTTTTTACCTATTTAAGTCTTACATTCAAATTGTTATGGAAGCATAGAAAAAATAAGATAAAGAAGACAAGTTTTTGAAATTGTTCTTTAAGGCTAATGACTGATTACCTTTCTGTCTTTTAACTGCTCTTATTTCTTCTTGGATGCTGAAGATCTGCTAATTTCCATCATAGATACATTGTGTATGTTTGCAGAAAAGTAGCAGTATGTTCAGCTGAGATTGAGGAAATATTTTGATAGATACCAGCTTTCTCAACCTAATTACATAGACATAACTACTTTTACCCATCAGCTATACATAAGTTCATTGCTATTTTCAACACTTTTGCAAACTTAAATTTAAAGTATTTTTGACAGACTTCTTTCCCTTCCCCAAATCATGCATTAATATTTGGCATGCTAAAAATAGGGTACAAGAAGCTAATTTTAAACCCTTTTCTATTAAAAAAAAAGCCTACATGCATTATTATGAATCTTAATTTTTAATACCCTACTATGTCATATCCATACTTTGCAAAATTAATTGTATTTAACTATCTCAAGTAGAGAGCTAAGTAGATTAATATGCAGTATGTTGAGACAGTTTGATCATGTTTTTCAATTTACATATAGTCACTTAAAATGTTCTGCAAAATAAATTGATTTGTCTTATAAAAGATTGGTCAACCAATTGTTGAATCCATTGTTTTAAGAAATTACTTAATAAAAGTATCTTAATTAAGTATCCATTTTTGTTTCATGACAAAATGTAGAAGCTGAGAATGACAGAGAAACCAAATGAATGATGGGTCAGTAGTAGAGCTTGGAGGAAATTTGTAGTATATTAAATATTTGAGCGGTGTTTTTTATTCATTATTATCTTTTGCTGAGTCACTGTATGTATGAACTGATTGATTATTGCAGTTTATCTTTCTGTCATAAAGACTCTTCCATCAGTATCTTCTGTAACAGTTTTAAAAGATGTTTGAGTTTTGTGGGGCTAAATACAACTCAGGTAAACTAAAAGCAGGAAATGTTAGGCACTGAATGATTCACTATGATTCATACATCTCAACCTATTGGATCTTTCCACATATGTTCCTAAAACACATTCCTAAATGAAAGACTGATGTTTATCCTACAAAATAACAGGACTGTTAGTAAGTCAATGCAACTCAGATGTTTGAGTAAGGAATACACCTCTTACCTGAATAAAAATAGATATGTAATAACATCTCATAAAGTACAAGCATTGATAGAATGATGTGTTTTAGAATAACTTTTTAAGCCTGACAGAGGTAGCTCAGAGTATAGCCTCCTGGAAACATCCCTCCTCAATGAAAGGATATTTTATGAAATAATTAAAAATATGATTTTAAAAAACCCATGGCTAGTAGAACCAGCATTCTTACTTAGAACTAACTGCTACATCACACTTGAATAACCAAAAATTTTAGAGGCCATTTCACACAAGTATGGTAAGTGAGATATAAATACACGTGTTTGCTGAACATAGAATAGGAACCAAAGCCTTATATGTACTAAGTGAGTTTTCAACCACTGAACTACGTCCCTAAGTCTGTCTTCATTCTTATGGCCCTGCTTGTCTATCTTCATTGACCAGTCTCTTATATTACCAAATATATCTAGCTAGTGGACTTCTTAGAAGAGCGCAGGACATGGAAACACCTGTGTGTGTTACTGAATAGCAACATGCTCTTCCATATTTGAACTTAAATATATATGTATCTACTCATGTAATTTGAAACATATATTTCTAGTCTTTAAATGATCATTCTAGAGTCATATAAAAAGAATTATTTTAAAAATAAATTAAGAGCTAAAAGAAAAAGTTTTTTAAAGCAATTAAAAGAAGTTTGCCACTGATAGCACATTATTTATCTTCCATAATTCTTTCCTGTATAAATTTTTTATTAAAGTTCACCATTTCAGATTTATATTCTTATCTCATTTACATCTATAATTTCATTTTAGCAGTTTTTCTATTACTGAATTATTCCTACATATGACATCAAAAAGATAGATGGTTACATGTAGCAGATGAGTCATTATTTAACTACTAACATGTTTTAAACAAAAGGTATGTTTTTAGTATTTCACAATATAAAAATATTATGACAATTTTTTTATATATACACTTGCTTTCTCTAGCATAAGCATTCTTAAAATTGAAATCTGTGCACTAAACTGAGTGTCTTTGTTAAGCCCTCACCACACCAACTAATATTTTATTAGCATAAATGTGATAAAAGTAGTTGAAACCATTGCTTAGTTAATAGTTAATAATTAAAATATATGTTTGATTGATGTTCAGGTTCAATGTATAAAAATATGCCACAAACAATTTTAACCTTCAAGACATCTTTCAAACATTATATACATTTGGCCCTTGATAATATATTTCAGGGTTGATGTTTTATTTTTAATATATATCTGTTCCTATGTGTAGTTTAAAAAGTTATGCATTTTTATTCTATGTCTGTAGATGTTTTGCGTGCTTGTACATCTGTGTGCCGCATGTGTACCTGGTGTTCTTTGAAGTCAGAAGAAGGCATCCAAGTGAAGTTACAGAGGTTAATATAAGAATCAAATATGGTCTCCTGCAGGAGCAGCCAGTGCTCTTAACTTCTGAGCCATTTTCCAGCCCCCCCGCCCCCCGAATACGTAGTAGTCTGTCCTCTACCAGTCAAGGAACGCTGGTGTAGGATAGATTTGGTGTTGCAGGACAGGGCTACTCTGGGAGGCTTCACCCAGTATCTGTGGTCAAAGTGATACGAATAACGTAGTCCTGGAATAAGTTGTGGGTCCACTTTATGGTAACAGTCCTGTGTGGCTCTACAGAAGTTTTCCTTCTCCAGTTTTTAGATTAATCAAAAGTATTTAGGCGGGTTGTGCTAATTAAATGGGCTTCCGTCTCGGCCTGTTTTTCATAATTTGTTTATTTTAATGGTTTTAGTAAAAAACAATACATTTTATCTCTTTGTGTCTCTGTGTGTGTGTGCATACACATATCTGTGTGTCTGTACAAGCATATTTGTGCTAATTTTAGCTCAAATAAATACAAGTCCTTGTGTCGTATAGTGCTGACTTCAGTTCTTCCTGATTGTAGGGTCTGTGCTGTTCTTGCAATGAGAGAACATGGCAGGAGCCTTCTAACACCAGGGCATAGTCAGGGCAGAGTGTTTCACAGTGGATTTGGGCATCATCTACCTATTTCTAGAGCTTCCCTCGTTCAGACAGCCTCCCACACCTTGACATGCGGGGATTATTAAACATTTAAACAATGTAAAATTACGTTTAAACTAATACAATATCTTTTTAAAAATTTTTTATTATTAATTTATTCTTGTTACATCTCAATGGCTATCCCATCCCTTGTGTCCTCCCATTCTTCCCTCCCTCCCCTTTTCCCCTTATTCTCCTCTACTATGACTGTTCCTGAGGGGGATTACCTCCCCCTGTATATGTTCATAGGGTATCAATTCTCTTCTCGGTAACCTGCTGTCCTTCTTCTGAGTGCCACCAGGTCTCCCCCTCCAGGGGACATAGTCAACTGTGAGGCACCAGAGTACATGAGAAAGTCATATCCCACTCTCCACTCAAGTGTGGAGACTGTTCTGACCAGAAGATGCTCCACACACAACAAGAAAATTTGCTCAACCATGTTCATAGCAGCCTTATTCATAATAGCCAGATCATGGAAACAGCCTAAGTGTCCCTCAGTAGAAGAATGGATAAAGAAACTGTGGTACATATACACTATGGAATACTACTCAGCTATTAAAAACAAGGAATTCCCGAAATTTGTGGATAAACGAATTGAGCTAGAAATTATCATAATGAGTGAGTTAACCCAGAATCAGAAAGACTTAAATGGTATATACTCACTTATATCTGCATACTAGCCCAAGGGACATGTCCCACCAAAGCCTTCACTTACCTGGAAACTGGGACAGAGGGGAGGGCATCCTATTGGGACTCTAGATGAGAGAAGCATGGGAGAATGGCAAAGTAGAAGGATCCAGAGGGTCCTAGAAATCTACAAGTAGAACATTATGATAGGCAGATTTGGGCCCAGGGGTCCTGCTCAAACAAAGGCACCAGCCAAGGACAATACAGGCGGTAAACTTTAAACCCCTACCCAGATCTAGCCAATGGTCAGAATATTGTCCACAGTTGAGTGGAGAGTGTGATATGACTTTCTCACGTACTCTGGTGCCTCACATTTGACCATGTCCCCTGGAGGGGGAGACCTGGTGGCACTCAGAGGAAGGACAGCAGGTTACCAAGAAGAGACTTGATACCCTATGAGCATATACAGGGTGAGGTAATCCCCCTCAGTCACAGTCATAGGGGAGGGGGATAAGGGGAAAATGGGAGGGAGGGAAGAATGGGAGGATACAAGGGATGGGATAAACATTGAGATGTAACAAGAATAAATTAATAAAAAAAAAAAAAGAAAAGGAGAAAAAAAGAAACAGAAAAAATATATTTAGGAACATGTAAATCAAACATAACGAAAATCTTTGCAAGTTCAAATGGGTGGCCACCTTTTTTCTTGTCTGTGAAATGGAACTATTGCTCTAATGTTTTGTAACATATTAAATAATATTCTTTCTTTGTTCATGTGATAGTTCTTGTTCAGTGGTTGTCTGTTTATGTCAACACATGGATGTGGCATGTTGCCTGGCACACTACTGAATAATATATACCAGTACTAAAATAATTGTGTTTTGATTCTGAAAGAGGGTCTTACCATGTAGCATAGGATTTGTCACTGGGAAGTCATCTTGCCTCTATCTCTAGAATACTGGTATTACAGGTCTGCGTCATTATGAGAAGCTAAGAATGTGTTTTAGTATAGGGATATATATTATCCATGCATCCTAGGAGGGCATAAAGCTAAATGGTTGGCTGAACCCTTGTTTCCAACTTATCTGCGCTTCCATCATGCACTGTGCGCTTACATTCCCCCACATTTTGTGCTTTTTTCATGTCTTTACTCAGGCTTTCTTATTCAACTCCTTTATTTTTGTATGGAATGTGTTCTCTGTGTCTTTATCTCCAGTGGGTTTTTTCTTCCTTGCTTCCGTGCTTGTGTAAGCGGTGTGTGTTAATTATGTGTGCTGGTCAAATGGCTGTTCTCTAGGGAAATTTTTAAAGTTTGTTTTAGTATTTGAATCTCTCTGTCTGTCTGTCTGTCTGTCTGTCTTTCTCTCTCTCTGATTTTTTTTCTCTCTCTCTCCCTGCCTCTCTGCTTATCCTGTGATGTGCGTGTGTGTGTGTCCTTCTTCCTCCTTCCTTTCCTCCTTCCTGTTCTTATTTTCTTAATATTTTTTATAGGAAACATTTCATGTACCCTAGGCTATCATGAAAATTCATTTTTTTTTATAGCAGAAGGTGACTTTAAACTTCAGAACCTGCTGCTTTCACCTCTCAAGAACTGGTATTTTAAATACTGTGGAATGACACCAAGCCAGAATTATTCTTATAAGCTTTTCTTAAAACAACTTGTCCTTCAGCAGGTTACCAAGAAGAGACTTGATACCCTATGAGCATATACAGGGGAAGGTAATCCCCCTCAGGAACAGTCATAGGGGAGGGGAAAAGTGGGGAAATGGGAGGGAGGGAAGAATGGGAGGATACAAGGGTTGGGATAACCATTGAGATGTAAACAAGAATAAATTAATTAAAAAAAACTTGTCCTTACCAAACATTCATCTTAGTGTGTAGCTACTTGTTATATGATTTTCATGTAATAATTTGTCAAGCAACTTCACAGTGTTTTTAAAATCTAGACTCTAAATTATGTGTGAGTAAAATCTGTTTCCATGTAGATCATTATAACTCTATTTCCTGTGATGATTGGTAAAATAGAGTTGTAACTGGGCAGCAATTTAAGACACCAAAGAAAGTCCTAAAATTCATAAAACTCCTTTTCATCCTTAATCCCTCTCTAAAGGAACTTTAGTAAGCAGTGCTTAATAAAATCACTTATGTAAGTTTGATGGCAATGAAAATGTATTTCTGATTATTTAATAACTTGCCTAGGAATGATTTGAGATAGGAATTTAGGTTGAATTTTGCAAATCATGTTTCATGAATAATTAAAGAAAATTTTTACCAGTTTTGATTTGTTTGGCTGTTTAGCCTACTTTGGTAGGTATTATGATAGCAATGACTCCTTCCATTCTTAAATAGCCAGAAATTCTACCCAAAAATAGTTGACTTCTTGCTAACTTAGTCAGTACATTGGTCCTATGAAGCCTACTGCCTGTGTCTCCCAGGGTCTTCCTTTCAGTTATCAAAAAGCATGCTCAAACACCCAACAGACACTTGAAGTTGACTGAAATTAGAAGTGCATAGAAAATGGTTCATCGAGGAAGTTTTTTTCCTAAGCCTCAAAGGTCTCATTTTAGAGGAAGGATAGCAGGCTGCCAAGAAGAGACTTGATACCCTATGAGCATATACAGGGGGAGGAAGTTCTCCTCAGTCACAGTCATAGGGGAGGGGAGTAAGGGGAAAACGGGAGGGAGGAAGGAATGGGAGGGTACAAGGGAGGGGATAACCATTTGAGATGTAACATGAATAAATTAATAAAATAAAATTTTAAAAAAGAGACTTGCTGTCTATCTTGCTGTTGGGAAATTTATTTGCTCTTTATTAACTGGGTTTTCATTTCTATGAGTAAAATTCAATAATGAAATTCACCAGAGCTCCAAGATGATGCATGTAAGACTCCTCACAGTACAGATTTTTCTCATATTGTTAAGGTCAGTATTATGCCTTGATAAGTGTTTCTTAAGCACATAGTAGATACTAGATACTGACCTGTATATAAGAATAACATACTTAGCTGACGAGTCTCCTCTTTAGTAACAAATTTCAGAGACATTATTAAGTATCCAACTTAAGCTTGTTACTCACTATTAAAATATTTATACAAGGTTTTCAGACTAAATAAACACACATATTTAAACATATATATTAAGAATTTTCAAATTGAAATGTTGGTCTAGAAAGATAGCTCAGGGCTGAAAAGTACATACTGTATTTATAGAAGACCCAGGTAAGGTTCTCAGCCCTTACATGGGGTTGCTCACAATAGCCACAACTACAATTTTAGGAGGTCTGGAACAATTTTCTGACCTCTTATGGGTCTACATGCATGTCATATCCATAAAAACACACAGACTTACAGAGACATAAAAACATGCAGACTACACATACATATAAATACACATAAATTAAAATTAATAAATATATCTTAAATAAAATCAAATGTGTGGTCTCATAGTTTTAGTATGTCTCTAACTTTCACACACTTTGCTTTGGACATCATTAGTTATGGCAAAAATTTATTCAATCACTGATTTTCTGATGTTTATACATTTGACTAAGAAAATATTATATATTGAAAATATATAGGACATAGGTGTCTCAAAATTTCCACTCTGAAGATAACTGTCCATCAAGAAATTGATACTTTCAGTTCATTTGTGCCTTTGAGTCAAATAATATTCAATGATAGAGTTCTCTGAGAAGTAGCTCTCTCAGAGCTCTGTTATCAAATAATTTCTTGCAGATGAATAACCACTATCATTATATTCAGACTAATAGTATATTTTATAAAATTCCAATGTTACCAACAATATTGAATAATAATTTAGAGTATGAATTTAAGTTTTAAAAATTACACTCATTTTTAAAAAATATCTAGGTGCCTACGAAAATAATCGCTAGAATTCATAGAGTTAGTATGAAAACTAAACTTCATCATATGAAGAAGTCACAATAACCCAGCAATACAGAAGTTTACTTTCTTCCCATACTATAGTAACTTATATCACTTAAGAAAAAAAAGGTTAGATATTCAAAACACAAATTGAGAATGAATAATAAATTGAAAGGAAAATGAAAAGTTTATCAGGAAATGATTTTAAAAGCTTTGAAATTGATAAAGAAGGGAATGTCTATTCAGAAAAAAATATGGGGCTATTCAGGATAGGTTGCCTAATGTACTCTATAATTAATTATTCTCAAAATAGTTAATGATAAACAAAATATTCTATAATTTCTCATAAGAAGTTAGGCTTGGTTTTTCTTGCCCTCTTTTGTAGAATTCTACCGAATCTCAGTCCATGCTAATGGAAACATGCTGGTGAATATAAATGAGTCACCTGATTTTAGTATTTTCCATATAGACAACTGGCTAGCAAGGGTTTGACATGTTTATCACATCTATCCCTGATGTGTCTCTTTGATACTAAAGTTTATTTTTGCCCTTGTGAAAATCATGGGCAAGCAGCAAGATGAATAAAAGCAAGACCAAGAGGAAGCCTACGCAGGCAAACTTTAGTGAGCGAAGAGAAGCATGTGAGCCTTTTAATGCAATGAGAATAGTCAGATCTCAATGTCAGCTTCCAGATCTAGCCAACTTGAAACATCTACATCTGCAGGAAGTTATGACCTGTTCTAAAAGCCCTGATTTGGGGTGTTAAAAGTCACTCAGATTATTCCAGAAATCAACCTTAATGAACAAACTTCAGCGTAGAACCTTTTCTGTCACAGATGACCTAAAGCCTATAAGGCTTATTGTGTATCTATTCACTGCATTTAAGTTCTGATTGAAAGCCAAATTCAGAGAAAATCTAGTTTTAGGCCAACAAAAATTGTTCCCCAAAATAACAATATTATTACTTACTTTGTCACAAACAGAGCCTTTAAAAATATTCCTTAGCTTTTTTAAAGAGACATTTCGCTCTAGATAATTGAGGAAACACTCCCTGAAATGGTTCAGGAGATATCTCTGGTGTGAAACTATACTTATATAGAAAAATTTTAAAATATAAACATAGACCTAATGATGAATATAAGAAAGAACTTAGATTGAAGGTATTTATTTTGAGAAGCATTACTAATGACAAATATTGTGCCTTTTTTTTTTTTCATTAAAAGTTACAGAAACGAATAAAAGAACACCATGGGAAAGAAACTGCTGTTGTTCCCCCTATGAATCTTTTAATCCTCTTTTAAAGTATCCAGAAACCTCCTGTGCATGTCTTCCTTTCTTCCATTAATACACTAACATAGGTTTTTGCAAGTGTTAGAAGCAATATGTGACCCCTCAAACAGGTCAGAGCATATATTTATTCTTCCCAAAGAAATGATAGCAAAGATTTTTAACAGCCAAGAAGGAGATGAGGATATAGGGTCACCAGAAAGGTTTTAGATAGATAGATAGAAAAATAGATAGATAGATAGATAGATAGATAGATAGATAGATAGATAGATATAGATATACATACAGTGCTTGAGCTTGAATGAATTATATAAAAACAGTAATTTTAATATAAATTTATGGATCCCAGTGAGAGAGGATTTGTAAAAAGCCCAAGATGCATAACAATCTTGGTTTTGAAGAGAGTTGACAAAAGGAAGATAAGCGTGGAAGACACTTGAGGGTATTCAGACCTAGTGAGATACAGCCTGACCAAACCACCTCACCTCTTAATCTGCGAAAAGAAGAGGTCGACTTGATGGATTAACTTTCTACCAAATGCCTGATATAACTAACTTACATGGCAAAAGAATTACTCTAGATTTCATGTTTAATAGGATCCTTCCTGGGACCCATAGACCAATCCCTTTGTGCATTTGATTGATGTGTCTGGTGACAAGGACCATGGAAGCCAAAGATGGAGAAGTAAGCCCTATCAAGAGCAGGAAGCAAAAGAGAAGAAAGTCCAACAGTTCACCTTGAAGACAAACTTTTAATAAACTAATGATCTCTTGCTGACTTCCTCCATCTAAATTTTCTTCCACCTTTGAACACAAGGCTCAGAGAAATTATTTAGGTATACAGACATTGGGGATAGATTTGACACACAGACTGCATACTTGTAAGTTACAAACCTCCACCTGCTGGAGATCTACATTCTTTGGCTGTCTTTAGCCTTCAGTTCTTCACTGGTGAATAAGACCTAAGATTTGTGCCAACATTACATCCTGGAATTGGTTTATCTTATGAGTGTTATCATGGCCCTGAAGTTTGACCTTTGCAGTGATTTCACTGAAAGAACATATCAAAAGATGACTTTAAACCAGAAATTCCAATATTTACCTATAGGTTCAAGCCATTTTATTTTCCTCACTGGCAGGGGAACAACATGGAGGGTTATGAGAAGATGGTGGTCAATTTAGAGTCTAAAAGCCTAATATTTCATTTTTAAAAGCTTTACATACGTAATAATTGAATATTAAAAGCATAAATTTTCAATGATGATACCTAAAAATATTTTGGTGACTCTGACCCTGCACAAGACTGTAATATACATGGCTAATACTGGGAACTGTGAACCCTGTGTACATAAATGGATTGAAGAGATCTTTGGCACTGAAAACACTGCAATCCACTTTAGAGTTTGAAAACCAGTCCCTGATTTTGAGAAATAAAACTAAAAGAACCTATAATTATTACATACAACTATAGAATAAAGGACTGTAAAGATGGAATTGATGAAAAAGAAGGCAAATCACAAGTAGATGTGTGTGTGGATACGGTTGAACAGGGGTCTATCTGAATGGAAACGAGCAAATGTTGTCATGGCTCCCAGCTTTGCTTCTGTTCTTTGAAAGCCATCCTTATGTATCCCAGGCTGGCTTCAAACTCACTTTGTAGTTTGTAGCATGAGCTTGAATTTCTGATTATTCAGAATCCACTGCCCTCCTTCCAGAATTATAGACATACACTGCCACAAGTTTATGCAGTGATGGGAATCAGATACAGTACTTCATAGATACCAGAGAAACATTTCACCCACCAAGCTATAGCTCTTGTCATAGACCTTGTGATGCTTCACATCCTCACTTGATATCCTGAAACAAACCTAGTTCCTTAGGTTCACAATATACTAACTTAGATTGATATTTCGATAATTTTCCATATATAATTCCATGGGAAGCATAAGTGCCAGGTTCATATAAAAATAGCAAACATAAAGTCCCATTTGTGGACAGCAATGGGAATTTCCCATCACCTCCAGTATTGATAACAGCCACTGTATAGTGAGTACCACATGCTACTTTTTTCCTTAACAAATCTAAAATTTCTTACAGTGTGTATACAGTTCAGGAGCATTCCAAGATTTCTTTTGTATACAAAAAAAATCCTCCTATTATCTTGTTTCCAGGTGGAACAATTTTTACTAACATAGATTCTGAAATCAGAAACTTCAAATGAAATATCATCACTTAACTTAACCATACTTTCTCTCACTCCAATGAAGGAGCTGGAAAAACATATTAGTTAAACTCTCCTGGGAACACACCCTAGACAGGATTAAATTAGAATGTGTTACATTACTGAACCTACCTGGGGAAAGATGAATAAAATGCAGGAAAGCCATGAGAGATTATACATAAATGAAAGAAAAGTGGAGATGAAATGGATCATATTATTACAGAGAGTGATGCATGCTATGTCTATGGAGCCAGACTGACTTAGAGTACTCAAAGCCAGTCCTAGGTTCAGCCAGTAGTAATTTCATGTCAGTCTTCCTTACACAGCCTATATCTGGCTAGTAGAAAGCCATAATAATGATGAAATGGAAGCATTTTTTCTGGTCACAGCAAGAGAAAAAAGAATCCTCTTTAGAGAGAAAAAATTAAATAATTATCTATAAAATCACATTACAAATATTAAATATTACATATAGTTACTAGTAGTATTACTGGTCTTAATCAATAAAAACTGTATTTTTGTAACTACTCAGTACAAATTCATATGTCATATGCATCCATTGTCACACACATTTAATAATTCCCATTCATAATTAACTTGAACAGTCTTTTGGAGGAGAGGATTTAATTTTCCATCCATTGTTTGAGTGCCTACAATAAGATTATGATACTTTTTTCCCTTGGTGCACTGAAAGTTATTGTATAAAAATGTTTACACATTAATTGAAAATTATCCCCCTGAGGGTAAAAATCTTCATACCTAGAAAGGTAATTCCTTTGACTAAGGCTGCAGCTTGTGGTAACATTCCATGGCATAGCCATCTAAAACCCACCCACTGGAAGTGGGTCTCAGGATGTCACATGATATTTTGGCCTTAGTTTAAATATTGAACCAATTGTCTGAGTTATATTTTTCTGACTTGTAATGCAAAAGTGAAATTATTCTCTTCAACTTCTTGCAAATGCCACTTAGTTTGTATTCTTTATCAACTTCCAAAGGAAATTCTGTGCTAGGTTCATTCTGAAGATGAAAAACGTCTACATATCAGGACAAATTTTATTTCGCTTAGTATATAGAGTGTTTGTTAAAGGATGATCGCTACAAACAATCGCCTTATTTCTTTCTTTAGGGAAAAGGGCGAGGCACAGAAATAGTGAACAGGACCCACAGAGTCTTGTCTGCTCTGCGAACTGCTGACCCTAAGCCAAATATACAACTTTTGTGTTGAACTTTGGAAGCCTTTGGTAACTTTAAAAATGAATTCGAGACTTATTTTTGACACTATCTCTGTACTGTGGAGACTTGAAGAGGCAAGTTATTACATGGTGGTCACCTGAGAAGTTCATGCCCTGGCCTTTTCCTCAGTACTTTGATCATTTCCCAAGAAAACATATGGATCAATTCGACTTGGCCTCTCCTCTTCTAGCCAGGAATCACACTCCTGGCAAATTGGAGCCAATCCATTTTAGAAGACAATGTGGAAACCTTCTAGGATTGATTAAACTGGACTTGAAAGCTATATTCATTTAGCTGTGCAGTCTGACACAAGTTATTCTACGTGCCTATGCCTTAGTTGCTTCATCTTTTAAAAAAAAATCAAAATAGTTTTCAACTTAGAGATGGTGAAACATAGCATGTGAGAGTTCATAATAACTAATGTGCAATGGGTTCATATTAATAAACAATACTTATCCTTAATCAAATGGAAACAATTATATCATTCTGCATTTGCTGTAGTTACAATTTATAACAAAACCTACACATCACCGCACAAAACAATTAATTTAGCTGCTCTTGGAAGGTGAGTCTATTTGTTCTGAAAACTACAATACTTCTCTTTTTGTGCTCACAGACATCAAATCGAGGCCTTGTAAGTTCTAGTCACTGAATAGCACTGTCAACCCTTAGCTCATTTTGAGACAGAATTGTGTTCAGTATCCAAGGCTGACATTAAGCTCCCCATCTTTCTACTCCCACTTCCGCAGTGCTGGACTCCCCAGAGTGTAACATCAAACCCAGCGGACATTTATTTCTCAATGTGATCTTTGTTGATTGGATGGTTGTTTGCATATATACTTTCATTCCTTCATTTAATCATCTCTATATAAACATAAACTTCATTATGTAAAATTGTATATAAATATATTTATGTAATATATAATTGACTATATTATTTACATATAATTTATAAATTATATAATTTATCTACTATAATTATATAAATATAATAGTCACCAAAATATAATATAGTGAGGTATTGTATATTTATTTATTTATTTATTAGCTATACATGGCAACTGTGTGCCTTGTATGAGATGCTTTAGTTTCTCTATTATGATTCCCTCAGCTGTAGAATGAATGTGGTCATAGCTTGTTTGGAGTCATTTTCAGAATATGTGCTTAGAGCACTGCCTGTATCGACTCAACACAACTAAGTATATGCTGTCAGGAAATATTTGGGGAGTTACAGTTTGTTATTATTTTGCATGTGTGTCAGTTACCTCATTAATAGAATGGCTGGTTTTTTTTCTCTCAGTATATCCCTAAGATGATTTCTATGGAAATTTTGTCATGGCAAAATAAATCACAGTAGCATTTCCCTTTTCCTATCTATCTACTTTTTTGTAGTCCCTTGGCATTCCATTGAAAAGTGACCTATGTCGGCTACTTCTAAGCCTTATGATTTTAGAACCGTGTTTGCTTTGCCTGTCAATTATAGTATCCAAAGCATCAGGGAACTGCAGAGCCACACATTCATAATCATGTAATATAGTAACCATCTTTCATGACCTAATCACCTCCCTACTTCATTACACTATGTCACTCGCCCCAGGAAAACAGTCCTATGAAAGGGCTATTACACAGAGAAAACCTGTCTTTAAACAAACAACCCGAAAGCAAAAACAAAAAACCCTCAACAACAACAAAAACAGATAAGCATACCTCCTTTGAAAAGAAAAAAAGAAAAGAAAACCTGTCTGCAAAGAGTTTGTACAGAATATGTTAACATTTGACTGATGTGATTCCCGTACATGGATGGAAATTTAGTCAAAGTATCATATCTACATAAAATGAATGTAGTATATATTTTATTTTATTTTTTCTTAGTGAGTATTTACTTCATCAAGAATAGTAATTTATCTTCTAATGCAAAATGAAGACAAACTACTCAGAGAACTTTATGAGCACAGAAGACATTAAAATTCATAAAATATAAATTTGAATTTATCAGAAATGCACAGAGACCATTTCTAGTCATGCCATAAGAATGAGAGGGCAGCTCTTGGAGCTTGCAGAAGCCAACACTCCAAGGCTGCAGGCTGGATAGAAAGGACTGGTAATAAACAGGAGGTATTGGGTGTCTGCAGACTACAAGGTGATAAACAGAAAAGGACATCAGAGAGAAAACTTCAAAAAACAAGACATTTCCGAAAGAATCTGAGAGTCCAGATTCTGAGAAGTTGATGTCTGTAGTGTAGTCTGCCATCTTCATTGTGTCATCTTAGGCTAAACAAAGGCTGCAACGAAAGGGAATGAATTTCTTTTGTCTTAAATAGTGGTAATTATACTGATGGAATTAAAGAAAATAAAATAATCAATATTTTTATATATTATATTATTTACAAAGATATATAAAATAACAAGTCTTTGGGATTATGGTAAAGCCAATGGCTATGCTATATGATAAAAGTAAAAAAAAATTATGAGGTTATAGTTTCTAAAAATTAATTTTTATTCAATTATTACTCATTATAAATACTTTATTGTATATTTTAGTAATGTGGAGTTAATGAGCTTTATATTAATGCAAGGGCAGAAAGTTAGTGGTTTCTGATAAAGTTACTTGTAAACTAGCCTAAACATATATTTTCATTTAGTTTATTTACTCAGTATTCTAATAATAACTACAAACAAAGTACAGAAGTTATTTTCATTCTTGGTAGTGTGTTGAAGATATTTTGCTGTGATTTGATATCTTCTGACACTCAACACTGAACCATTGTAATAGTAGACCCACACATGGTAATATGTTTCAGGAAACCAAACAACACTTTATTATTAACACATGACAGACTTTGTATCTTTGTCTCTTCCTCTTTGAATTAGCCAGAAGACCTGATTCCATCTGGAACTGTAAATCAGACTATATCAGGCTATCCAAAGAGTATTGGGACTACCTTGCCAGTCCTGAGCAATACCTTGGTTCTGTGGATTACACCCACTGGGGCCGTTTGGGTACACTTGAGAAGGGT
Organism: Acomys russatus; assembly: GCF_903995435.1. Classification (NCBI taxonomy): domain Eukaryota; kingdom Metazoa; phylum Chordata; class Mammalia; order Rodentia; family Muridae; genus Acomys; species Acomys russatus. The sequence continues at coordinate 23,790,057 of NC_067162.1, forward strand.
TTATTTTTCAAATACAACTGCTGCTCAGGGAGATCTATCCCCATGCACATCTCTTCACTTTAACATTAGGCAATAATGACTTTTATGGAACATTTAGCCACCAGACTTGGGCACAACTGAGCTGGTTTTGTTGTCTTTTGTGTGTTTAATTAGTGGGATACACAGATATACACACATACACACATTATATATATACAGACTTTTGAATTTAAAAAGAATTTGGGGTCATTTTTCAAGCTCTTTAGCATTTGGCCCCTAGCTTTCACATGAGGCTGAAGAAAAATTCAGATTGTTTTATTACAAAGCAGAAGTAGATGTGATTTTCTACTGGAAAGCAGTAACTTAGAATTTTATTAGTTTGTTTTGTTTTGAAATCAAGGTGATTTTTATTTTCCTTTATTGTATTATTAACATTATTTAATATTCTAGTAAGTGTTAAGGTCGAAAGTAATGATAAATGCAAGTGTTACATATATAATTTAACAATTAGAAAATTGCATTTTTACTTTTGCTGTAAGTACAAAGAAACAAATTGTTGGAACAATTGTAAATTAGATTCAATTAAGCAGATAGTAAATTAATTACTATTCACAATAATATTCCTCCATCTGCTTGGCAGATGTCATAATCAAGTGTGGTAACTGTTAATGCTAGGGAGGTACGTAAAAACTGTGTGGTATTCAGTCTAAAATGGTTTATTTAGGAACCCTAACTTTTGGGTGATATTTACATTTTCAAGGGAAATGAAACAAATCTAGAAATTTTTTGACAATTCATGCACAGTGGCTAATAATATTGATTTTCTGTAGTGTTCATGAAATAATATTACCAAAAATTAAAACATCGAAAATATATGAGACACAAATAAAATTGATTCTGTCGATTCTTGTTCCAAGATTTGTATGGTTCTGTGCATCTATCAAGTACATGTATGTCATCATCAATTATTATTATTTTTGGCTATAACCCTAAAATACAGATTTTTACATTTCAATTTACATGCTTCACTTTCCAAAATAATGTAAGGTTTCAGGATGTAGATACATATATTCTTACTTCAACTCAAAGAAGACTCCATCATGGGTTATGGGAGAAAGAAATATTTTATTTTCAACTCGTGGATATTTAACTCATCAAAAATTGGCATTTATTTTTCACTCTAGAATGAAGATAATCTACTTAGGGAAATCATCAACAGCTTTTAGGACATTTAAATCCCTGTATTCCAGATTAGAGTTTGTGAGAAGCATGATCAGATGCTTTCTTTCTGTGTCATCAGAAAAAAGGATACACTTCATAGACAATGCAGGAAGTCAATAGATTCAGGCATCACATTTTCCTAGTCCCTGTTAGGTCTATATCTTAGCACTATAATTACTGTCTATAAAATATCTGTGAAAATAATGCATCTATTTTGTTTCAGGGTTTCATAAATGTCAACCTACTGCTGCTGGGAGAAGATGATGCAGTATAGTCACATCTTGACTTCCAGAAAAAAAAAAAGCAGGAGTTGAGGATGGTGATGGATAGGATAAACCTTCCACAGCTTGTCTCTGTGACTCAGTACCACAGGCTAGAACACACCTCCTACTGCTACTACTGCTACTGGTTGTGGAAAAAACATTCAAAGCATGTGCCTGTAAGACATTTCATGGTCAAGTAGTTGTGTGTTCGGCTTAGAATAAAGTGAAATAATGTAGAATTACACTATTCCCAAGACTCTTAGAACATCAATAAAATCTAAAACTGTTTTGTATAGTGTTTATATAAGGATTTTTCTAGGACAGTTTTTAGTTGTCCTTAAATAGAACAACTGTTACATTAAATGATTTAGCAGAAGATTTAAATATTTGGACCAAGAATGGTTTTCATTCTGGTAACTTAGTAACTGTTAAAACATGATTTTCTGTTGTTTAACTTTTTCCATTTAGTTAAACAGACTATATTCGTAGGAGTTGTTTCAGATTCACATAAAAATTGAAAGGAAACTGTGTATCTATTCTATAGCTCATGGCCTTAAATATATGCATAAGCTACACCTACAGCAGCATATGACATAATAGAAGTAAATTTATATCAGTTGAGGAAACGAAGTTGAAAAAAGTATCGTTTAGAATTTGCATTGGTCTTACATGGTAATATTGTCTTCTGTGGTATAAGTAAATGTACAATGACATTTATTCTCCAGTACAGCACCATAGAAGCTCTCTGGACACATGCCTCTGTCCTAAAATTATCTGCCCTTTCAACCTTCCTAATCCCCAACAACCGGAAGCCATTTTACCCTTCATCATTTTGATCTTTTTAGAAGGTCTCAAAGAGAAACCATAAACACTCAACCATTTCACATTGGGTTCTTTTACTCCATGTATGGTAAACTAGACCTTTTAAAAAATATTGTTATTTTTTAATCACTTTTGAACCTGACCCCAGCCCCATTCCTCCTCTCCTCCCCGACCTGTGCTCACAGCCCCTCTTGTTGCACTTACTCCTCCCCTTCTGCTCAGAGAACGGGAGGTTCCCAAGGGGTACCAACCCACCTTGGCACCTCAGCTATTGAGATGTTATTGCTCTGTTTGTTGCAAGAGTTTATTTATAAGTTCATTCACTGAAGAGCAGTCTAGTTGCTCCTAAGATATGGAAATTCCTAATCATTTGTAACGTCGTATGAGGTATACAGTGTGGATATGTTTTTAACTCCCATGAGTCAAAGAGCAGATTGCTGTTACCCAAAGCATCATGTCTGTTTGTCTGATTTCCACCAGCAACTGCCTATTCTGGTCAACATTTGACCTTGATCATGTGCTGGGTTTCTACCATTGCAGTAGCTATGAAGTTATAGTTTATATTTGTTTTAAATCACATTCCTCTACTATAGGATGGTGTAACATACTTTACATAATTTGTTTGAGGAAATGTTACAAATTTGTGCTTATTTTGAACGTTTTTTTAATTTTTTGTTTCCAAATTTGAATTCTTTGTAATATTTTAGAAAACAAACATTTATCAAATACTTTGAGTGGCATAACTTTTTTGTCATTCATTCATGACAGAATTTTCATTCTACACATCTATTTAGCCATTTATTTTTTCCATAAACGATGTCTTTCTTTCATCAAATATATGATTCATTTTGATTTTCACATTTTCTAAATGTAGAGTATTTATTACATTATAATGTAATTGTGTGCCTATGATAAATTTTAGTAGATTTTATGAGGAGTACATATCTAAATACAAACTATAGTTCTAGAACTAATTATTGGAAGTCTTTACACTCTGAATTTTACAGATTTCAATGTTTTCTCAAAGGTGATATCAATATATTCACATAAGCCTATTTTTTTCACTTTGTATTGATTCAATATCTTGTGTCACTACTAACTTTTTATTATTTATATTTTAACTGGTTAAACAATGTACTTATTCACTGAACTTTCTGGAATCCTTAGGTTCTGGGAGCTTTTGTCTGGCTTGTTGCTGAGTAGATCAGCATTGTTCACCATGATCACTCAACACAGCTCACAGAAATAGTGTCTTTTATATAAATAGTTTTTATGGCTTTTATACAATAAAATTATTGTTCTACTTATATACTAAGATAAAAATAATGTATTTTATTTTATTATTCACTACTTTCATTTGTATGAATTTTTAGCTCTAAATTTTGTTAATGGATTTTTTACTCTCCCTGTCTTATTATTTGCCTTAGAAGTGTAATTTCAGTCAGAAAATTTCCTTTATTAAGAAGTGTTTCATACCGCAACATTTTAACATAAACTAGCTTAATTTGTCTTTTTATTCTGTTTTATTTATTTACTTATTTAGTTAGTTAGTTTTATAGACCATGCTGAACTTCAATGCATAGAGGTCCATCTGCCTCTCTTCCTGAGTGCTGACATTAAAAGTGTGTGCCACCTACATTTGCCATATTTTATAAGTACTTAACTTGTTAAAGTCGTCCATGTGTAATTTTTATTGATGTTATTATATTCTGTTTATAATTTCAAATTCATCTTTTTCCTTCATAAGTATGCAGCTACACATTCAAGTTTAAATATTAGTTAAATTTGAAACTCAATTTTATTAATCTAGTATGGTTTATAAGAGCCAATTGTCTTGTAGATAAATTATGTTAGAAGAGGTTTTGGTAAATTTGAAAAGGAGTATAGAGCTGGTATCGTTCAACTTTGTTATTTGCATATTACATTAGCTGATTTTTGAAACTTCACATGTCCTAATCATGAATATGAATGCACGCACTGGCACACAGACACACACACACGCACACACACATAGACACACACACACAGACACACACACCATGACACAAAAGATGTTGGATATTAGTATTATATGGGAACTCTCCCTTTCAGCCTTATGTGTCTATACAGCTGGTTGCTTCTTGGATGATGGTGATGCTTTTGGTGATTGAGCCCTTTAGGGAAGGAGATATGGATAGCAGATGTAGAAGATTAGGAGGGGGTGATCTTTGAGAGCTATAGGTTGACCTTTGCTTCTGAGTAGAGCATTCTACTTCTTGACCCAGGATGACAGGAATCCATTCTGCTGCCACAAATTCATCATGGCTTTGCCCCCATGATGGACTTCGCTTTCCAAACAGGAAGCCCAACTGAAGATCTTATATTTTGTTCTGTCTCCAGTCATCCTGTGATAAATGATGAGTAAATGTCACATGAGGTTACACTTTGATTTAACTGATTTATTGTATTGAGATTTAAGGATAAAATTAGGACTAAAAGAATGTAGTTTTTTCACTTTTACTTCTGCAAAAATTGCATCTTCCAAATTAATTCAGCTTAATGTGAATAGTTACCAACTCTGTCTCCAGATTAGGAGGTATTGCAGCCAGCTCAAAATGAGATTACAAGGCTCTTGGCTGGATTGTATTGGTGAATTTAGATGTCAGTAGTTAAAAGACTAATGACGAACAGATGGCTTTAGTTTTAAACGATTGGAATTCTGTTTGAATTTAGACCATCTTGTGTCAGCCAGCCGCATATCACATTGCCTTTCCCATTTTTAACTAAAATACAAACAAAGCAACTATTCTTGGTATGGTTTTTGCTTTGTTATTGTTGTTTCAGTTAACTCTCTAGTACAGTATATGACCGAGTACAGATATAGGTGCTTCCAGTTGCCAACAGTGGGCAATCTGTAGCCTTTCTCTAAGAAAGAAGAGATAGTAATAAGGATAAGTAATAAGACAGTAAGGATGTCTTAAGGTGAGTGTTGGTTGATATTGTGATAGCACTAAGTGTAGCAAATATTTGTTCAGTATTGTGCTTGCCGTAAAAATAATAAGAAATGGATATTGGGTCTGGGGTAAAAAAAAAAGGCAAGCCATAAGTTAATAATTATTGAAATCTGAATGATGAAAATGTGGTGCTGTGTTTGAATCTGTCTCTGCATATGAACAAGTGTAAATAGACATATTTATATGTATATATGCATATACACATACATATGTGTGTGTTAGAAAACTATCATAATAAAATCTAAAAAAGTTTTAAAAAAGCGCTAGGTTGCTTTCATCATCTACATCATATCTTTTATTTCTCCTGAAACTTATCTTAGAGAAAACTATACTGCACTCTTTTGTATGAGGTGCTGTAACAGTTCAAAATATTTTAAATGTGCATTATATTTGTATGTACTAATGAAAAGTCAAAAGTCTTTACTACTCACCTACCATCTTGTTTTTTGAGACTTTGCTTGTCACAGTATGTGACTATGTATAGAATGTGGCTGTGGGAATTGGACTCAGGTTCCCCATACTTGCATAGCAAGCACTTTACTGATTGAGGTTTCCCCCAGTCCATCCCTCAATGTTTTATTTTAGATTTAAGTAATATGGATATATTTTTTTTGAGGATAACTCTTAGTATGATCACCACCATTCTAACTTTCTTTTATTGTTATAGGGATCTGCAATTTTATATCCTGAGGATTTTTAATGCATAAATTGAAACAGAGCTATTTCAACACATTGTTTTGCTGTATTAAAAATAGAACAAAATCTCTTAGGAGAATAATGAAATATTCTACAATAGTAGTGACACTGGCTTCTGTGTTCTGTGTGTCCCATTTCTTTGGCTGTTGCTCTGTTGACAGAAGGTGGTTTTTTTTGATGTCCATTTGTTCAGAAATAAAGAACACAACATGCCTAATCTAATCTTTGTCTTGACAGGGCCCTACTAGTTTCATACTATTGACACAATTGGTGCAATTGTGGTGAAAACCTGCAATGAATATCCATGAAATAAAAATCTGTTTCATTGACCACCTATCCATATACATTTTATTGGTTTGACAAAAATTTTTAAAATGACTTTTTGTCAGACAATGGTTGACCTAGATCCCAGCACGAGAATTGCAAAATGTGACACACATAAAGAATGATAGATTATTGCAAGAGTTAGTAGAGATAGTATAGATATTGTCAAATGTTCCTCAATGAAAATTGAACCAAATTGCATCCTTCCTGGAAGTATATATGAAAATGCAATGTCTTAGAAATTGGCAGACTTCTAGAACCAAATTTACCTTCTAGGAATGTATCTTTGGGAAAATTAGCATAAAAATGTTAGATTTTGGGTGTTAAATGCAGTGGCAATCAACCTTTCAAATGAATAGCATGGCCAAACAGGTTCTAAGATATCCAGAATATATTTTATTGTTTAAAATAATGTAATAAAAACAAAAATTTCAAAGATTTTTTTTTACATGTTTTTGTCTTTATTCATTGATCTGTTCCTATGTTTCAGTATTTGAAACATAGGAAATGTTTAGTCAACACTATTTAAATTGTCATAAAGTAAAATCATTCTTCACTGGTATTTACATCATTATTTTGTTTGCACCATATTCTATAACATTTGGGAAAATATGGGATGTTTTGTATAGAAACCTATGTGAGTGATTTTTTTTTTGTCACCAATGATTACTATTTGAAGATGAATGACATAATCAATTATCAGTGTCCCACATTCCTGGCAAGTTCATATGTAGAGCAGCTTTTAATCTGGTGTAAGGAAAACATTCTATTTTATTCTAAAGTTGAGTAGAAAAGACTTGTGAATTTTTAATGACCTGATGTACCATTAATATCCATGTGATTATAATGGTCTAAATCCTCTGGGCACAGATTGATGGAAAATATTCCATTTTGTCCATACTTATGATTAGTTCACCCAAGTCCCTGCATTTCTTTCCAACTGAGGGGAAGACAATAATTTCTATTTTGCAAATCTTTATTAATCAAGCAATGAAAGAGAACAGATGTGGGATTCTTTAGTCGTTATAGGGATAAACTGAAAAGGAGCAGAAGATTTTAGTTGTGTTATTTTAAATGATGCCCATGAGACATCACAGCAGAGATAGAGGCAGAGATTTAGGTACAGAATCTCAATGACAGTAGCACTGTTTAAAGAAGAAGTAAATATATGGTACTTAATTTTTATTATTTATTAATTATATGGACAGTCACATATATACAGCAGCTGGTTGTTGACTAGGAAGCAAAGGTGTCCTGCTTCATTCTAACTTATTTAAGTCTGTGGGGAGGACAAATAGGGAGAGACATGGGTAAGAAGAGTGGCAGATGGCGTATGGGGAGTGAACTAACACTAGAGGAAATTTGGGGGTCATAGGCAAATCTGCTATGGTATGAGTTTCTTAAAACATGCAAATATGAAAGAAAGCTAAATGGGGTCACTAAATAACGTGGGACACAAGATCCCAATAGAATTTTTTGCCACTAAGTAAAACATCAAGTGCCAAGAATAAGTTCCAGGTAGTTAAGTCATTGGACATTGCACATTGGAAACCTCCAATAAGCCAGGCTTTTGCCAAGGCAATTTCCTCTTCACAAATTGATGGTGAAGGCTTATCACTGAAGATAAAACACACACACACACACACACACACACACACACACACACACACACACACACACACATATATATATATATATAATTTAACATGAAGAAATATAGCCAGTTCCTAACTAGAGCTTTTACCCCAACTGATGAGCATGCTTTGTGTGAAAAGATACTCTCCATGCTACCAGAGGAGAAAGGCATCCATTAACCCAGCTGCAAATTCTCTCATCTACCATGGTGATATGGCTTCAATATCTGCTGGTGCAATAGAGGCAAAACTATGGAACCAACCCCAAAATCTGTACTATCATTAGAGAAGCTTCCTCTTGTACTAGATGAGAAACTAACACAGGCATCCATAAGTGAATAATGTGCAGAGTGAAAGACTTTGAACTGTTCAGTCCTAAACAGGATGTCTTCATCAAACACCTCCTCCTGGGACTCAGAGAACTATACAGAATAGGGGACAGAAAGAATGTAAGAGTCAGAAGAGATAGATGACCCCACGAAGACATTGTATTTCGAACATGAGGGAACTGATGCAAATATGAACTTTCAGAGACTGCGGCAGCAGAAACAGGACCTGCAAGCAAGATTGGGGGGGTGGGTCCCAGCACTAAGAGGAGAGAGTGGACAGAGGATCACACTGATAAGCAAGAATCTATCTGCAATAGAATTCACTTGCAAAGGAAAAATCACCTTTTTTTTCTAGTGGACTCTCACTGTGTGTTTTAACCACACGTAGTGTTGGTCCCAGGCAGTAGAGGGCCAATATAAACTGAAATTTATGATATCTTTGTAAACTTGCCTCTTAGTACTTTGTTGATTTTTTTTTTTTGGTCTTACTGGTCCTTTGCTTAACAATTTGGTTTCTGATTTTGTTTTTATATATTGTGTGAATGAGTGTGTGTGTGTGTTTCTTTTATAATCCCTTTTTTCTTTTGTCTGCCTGTTATTTTGAGAGAGAGAGAGAGAGAGAGAGAGAGAGAGAGAGAGAGAGAGAGAGAGAGAGAGATCATGAAAATAGACTGGTGGGAAGACAGGGATATCATTTGAGCAGATGGGAGAACCATAGAATATATTGCACAAAAATATATTAAGAAGAAAAATATTGTAACAGCCAAAGGGTGAAGAATGTGGCTATGATATTCTATCTCCTAACGATGCCATGGAATCTATTCCTGATAATTGTAAACAAGGTATGAATAATGACAACATCTATAGATTTGATAACGTGGGAAATAATAAAAATCTTACAGGATCCATGTCAATATCAAGGCTATAGGTAATTTATGACTGCTGAGTGATGGGGAATTTGCCACTTCTAGGGATGAACCTTCTAATTAGTTTTCTAAAATAATGTGGCCCTCCCTAAAATCTTATCCATATAAGCCACATTACTCACTAAATGGGTTATATTTTATATTTATGAAAACATATAAACATATATATGTGTAATAATAACAATCAAACAAAAAACAGCATCAGCTTTAGAAGAAGTAAGGAGGCATAGAGGCAGGGTGGGAGGACAGAAAAAATATGCAACTATAGCTTATTAAAAGTTCCCTTTAGTCTTAGCATTCAGGAGGCAGAGGCAGGAGAATCTCTGTGAGTTTGAGGCTACCATAATCTACAAAGTGAGGCCAGGACAGTCAAGGATACACACAGAGAAAAGAGAAACCCTTCTCAAAAGAAAAAATAAAGAACTGGGCATGGTGGCACACGCTTTTAATCCCAGCACTAGGGAGGTAGAGGCAGGTGGAATGTGAATTTGGGGCCAATCTAGTTTATAAAGTGTGTCCAGGACGGCCAAGGATACACAGAGAAACCCTGTTCCCCAAAAATTTTATCTATCTATCTATCTATCTATCTATCTATCTATCTATCTATCTATAATAGTGGTATTTAATGAAACAATATCAATTTTCAACATTTAAGATTGCATGATCAAACTACTGACCTTTATTTTAAAAAAAAAAAAAACTTTAAAAAATCTTGTTTAAATAGATTTTAACAAATATTTAGGCCAGAAAGTATTAAAGCAGAAATACTTCACCCATGTTTCTAAATAAATGCTCTACACAATGTTTATAGCCTGAAGCATGATAGCCAAGACAGGTCCCAAATATCTGTACCATAAATAATATTGCTTCTTTTTTTCAATCATTATAATTTTTCACATTATATCCAGATTTTGATACCCTTACTCTTACCCCATCTATTCCTCTCCCCTATACCACTGATATGTGGGGTCCTACTCAATTCTCTTGAACCTATTGATCTACATTTCTATGTGCTTTAACTTATTTTCTCAAAGCAAACTTATTGGAAAATTGAGAGTTATGGCATAATATAAACACTTACTCTTTGACTCCCATGACACCAAAATCTTAGGATATAATTTGAATCAGAAAGTTGTACTATATTCTAATAAAATTTACCTCATAGTTATGTGTGGAGACAAAAGTTACACTACAGTCCTTTTGGAGATGCCTGCACTCGTGATACATGTGCCATGGATAGGCCCACCATCAACAAACAGAAAGGATAAATATTCAAGACCCTTTCAACTACCATATGGAACATTTCTAGAAGATTTTTTTTGTCTTTCCCTATAATATCAATAAACACAATCATTAAAAATTCTTTACTTCTTTTCTGGGAACTAAAATAAAAAGTTTTTTGTTTTTGTTTTAACTTGGAAAAAATGAGACAAATCTAATAGAATTTTTGACACACTTGCATCCCAGTAATAATACCTGAGACAGTATCAAATATTTTCAATTCACAATTTGCTTCCCAACTTTTTTTTTTAATGGAAAACATGTCATTTTGGCTGGCTTACAGTTTCGAGGGTGAGACCATCATCTCCTTGGTGAGAAGCAAGGCAGCATGGAGGGAGACACGGAGCTGAAGTGGTAGCTGAGGCTTCTATATCTTGACTGACAGAAGCAGGAAGAGAGAGTAGCCTCCCAACTTTTAGAAAGATAAAAGAGGAAACATCTTGAAGTATTTGTGCAGTCTCCCAGTATATGTCACAAAGCTTAAAATATAAGATTATTTCTGTGTCTTGAATATGTATAGTTTTTTTTCCATTACAAAGGGCAGTTTATTTGTCACATATAAGTTTTTTCTTGGGGTGCACTAATAATTGAAAATCGCAAAAGAAGACATTACTCTTTGGATAGAATATTGAATTAACAACTCTTTGTGGGTGTTGACCAAAGATAAATATATAACATGAACCTACCACAGAACAAGATTAACATGAAAAATTCTCAACATATATATTCTATAGGGATAAAAATACTATTTAATAATATTTTAGTTATTTTTTTCATTACTGTGACTAAATGCCAGAAATAACTTAAACAGGAGAATTATTTATTTTGGGTCTCAATTTTAGAAAATTCAGGCCAGCATTGTAGGCAAAGTATATTCAAATACAGCAGGGCACATCACAGCTGGCAGGAAGCAGAGAAAGGGAGACAGTCTCACTGCCATACTTCTTCTAAACAGACAATACTATCTTTCCTCACCTCTCAAAATGCCATTGTATTATAGACTGGTTACACTATTAATTCATCCATGAAGACAGAATCCTCATGATATTATCATCTCTGGATATCCTTAAAACTCTCACAGATAGTGCTTTGAGTATTTTCTCATATTTTATCTTTTTTTAAAAATTTATTTATTTATTATGTATACAGCATTCTGCCTGCAGGCCAGAAGAGATGGTTGTGAGCCACCATGTGGTTGCTGGGAATTGAACTCATGACCTTTGGAAGAGCAGTCAGTGCTCTTAACCTCTGAGCCATCTCTCCAGCCCCTCTCATATTTTATCAAACCAACCAAACTGACAACTACAAATAACCATTGCACGTATTTATGTAATGATAGCTAAGATTAGAGCATCCAAAAGAACAGAAGTTTGCATAAACACACTTATTTAACAAACTTATTTAGAACTCCAAATTCCATGAAAAAGAAATTATTTCTCTTCATTTTCATATAATTAAATATACAGAGATGGGGAGGGGCAGAGGGGAGAGGAAGGAAAGGCAATATAGGGAACTGAGGACCGGGAGAGGAAGAGGGAACAGAAGGAGAGGTTGTAGGAAACATTCTTATTTACACACTGGCCCTCACATCATTTGAACTTTAGGTATCTACTGCTTTTAAAGTTATTTAATATTACTTTATCCTCTGTTGAATTTTTCCATGCCCACATAGCCACAGAGTTATTCAGTTAATTCTCAGAATATTTTTTTTTTCATTTTCTTTCTTTCCTAGATTTTTACCAGTTCATAAATATTTTCTGGCTATAATTCAAATATTTGTATTTGAAATTCAATATTTTAATACATTTAGTTGGTCATAAAATTACAGCTACTTATGGGATACAGTATGACAGTTTAATGCATATACACCACATAATTTTAAATCAAATTAAGAATGTGAACTTAAACATTGTCACTGTTTTAGAGTAAACTGTTCAAAAAACACTTCCAGCTTTTTTGAAACACACAGTCCATTACAGGAGAACATACACTACATAGGATACAAGATTTGCAGTGGGCTCTGACACGAAAATTAAGTTAGTATTTGACTTCTAACTCCCACTCACATTTGTGCCTCTCAGAGACTTTCACACTTGTCAATTTTTCCAACACTGGTGTTGAGCAAGGAAAATGATTTGATTGTGAACCCGCAATCACATCTGATAAGACAGAATTGGAAGCAAGCATATGATCCTGCAGCGTACAAGAGAAAGATCACTACTTGAGCCAAAAGCCTTTAGAATTTGTATACGGGGGCTGCCAACTGGCCCTCTCTAGGATTCTGCTCTAAGTTCCTTTAAAGCCCATGAAATGAAGAGGAACTCTCATTTTAAAAAAGTCTTAGTGCACCATGTTTAGGTTTTATGTGACTAACTTGGAGCAGCTGTAGAATCCAGGGGACTAGAAACTGAGCACTGGAGGGGGCAAAAAGTATCTAAAGCGAGGCTGGTGGGTAGCAAGGCATAGGTGACATGTATGGGAAAGCAGAATTATGGAGAAGTTTTGTTTGGGAGACAGATGGGACATTAGGGCAACAGAGGATGAGAAAGATGGATGACAACAAAAAGATGTTGTGTTTTGCAAGTAGCTTAGAGAGAGAAAGAATAATCTGTACTCCTACCTAGCTGTAAAGCATATGAATCCCAATAATGACAATACAAGCAATACATCAAAAATGTGATAGTACCACTGTTACATTAGGTGGTGCACGCCTTTAATCCCAGCTCTCTGGATGCAGAGGCAGGTGGATCTCTGTGAGTTTGAGGCCAGCCTGGTCTACAAAGTGAGTCCAAGACAGCCAAGGCCACACAGAGAAACATTGTCTCAGAAAAAAACAAAACAAAACAAAACATTAGGAATTATTAACAGCTGTCTCCTTGTACTGAAGATCCTCGTGAAAGAAGGAAATTCACACTGTGTCTTGTTAACTTAGCAAACTACTCATAACTAGAGAGTCCTAAACCCCAAAGAGCACACTACTGCCAGTTTCCTCAATCAATGCAAATTCTGTTTATAAATATCTGCCTTTATATGCAAAGATAAATGTAGCTTTAACCCACATCAAAAAAGGCTTCTTTTTGGAACACATGAAAATTACTAGTTTCAGAACAGAATGACTACCCACTAATCTGGAGAGGATGGTCTTCCAGGGCCAAACCGATGCATCTGCAACACAGTTCATAAATTGAAGGCTCAAGGAAAAATGACAGACTAAGGAAGAAACAGTGTAAGAGCCCAAGACCCGGGAAACATGCTGCTAGACAGTGACTTTTGCAAAGGACAGGGAAAATGCCCTAATGAACTTCCAAAGATACAACTTTCTGAACAAGAACTGGATGACAACAGTTGACACGTCAGTGTTGACAGGAGATAGTCCATATGTTGGCACGCTGTAGTTAAAGAGCCACAGGAGGTGAATAGTTACTCAAAGATGTGCAATTAGTAGCTTCCAGGGATGACCTCCAAGATGGAATATCCAGTCTCAGTGGTCAGCCTTGGACATAAGCACATGCAACCAAAGTTAAATGGATTCATTAGGTTATGCACACATTTGTATACAGCACGCACACACTCGCATGTGTGTGCATGCACACACACACACACACACACAAACACACATTCTTCCTCCACATTTGCTAGCTCTCCTGGTACCATATTGTGCTGTGTATTCTCCTTGTGAGGGTGTGGAATATATATATATATATATATATATATATATATATATATATATATATATATATATATAGAGAGAGAGAGAGAGAGAGAGAGAGAGAGAGAGAGAGAGAGTTCAGCTGTGAACACTATAAACTATACCTACCTGGAATAAGCAGTTTCCTGCTTGTATTTAAGGCCCACACCAGAGGAGGAAATGCATGCCTTGTAATGTAAGCCTGACCTAGGACCCATGTTTGAGGGCCTCACAAACCCCAGTAATGAGTTTACTTTCATTCCACTAAATGGACATAGCATGAAACTCTTCTCTAAAGTTTTACCTCTCTTTCCATAGCAAACTGCACCTCTCAGACCTCATCAGAGAAGTGTCTTTGCACAGTGGAGGGTGTCTAATAGAGAAATTCACAACTGTTATGTCCTAGTTAGGATTACCATTGCTGCAATGAAACACCATGACCAAAAAGCAAATTGGGAAGGTCAGGGTATGTTTGGCTTACACTTCCACAACACTGTTCATCCCTGAAGGAGGTCAGGACAGGAACTCAAACAGGGCAGGGACCTGGAAGCCGAAACTGATGCAAAGGCCATGGAGGGTGCTGGCTACTGACTTGCTTCCCATAGCATGCTCAGCTTGCTTTCTTATAGAAGGTGGGACTACTTTCCCAGGGATGACACCACTCACAACAGATTGGGCGCTCCCCCATTGATCACTAATTGAGACAATGCCCTACAGCTGGATCTCATGGAGGCATTTCCTCAAGTGAAGCCCCTTCCTCTCTGGTAAGTGTAGCTTGTGTCAAGTTGACACAAAATCAGTAAATACATGGTTTAAGGGCATAAAATGTGTCAGTAACTGCCCAGGTCCAAAAGCAACATCTATATCACCCCCACACCCATTACTAAGGGCCAGTGACCACCATGAGTGAGAACACAGACATTATAAGAACAAGAAATTTGGGAGAATGAGAGAGAGAGACAATCAAGTCATGAAAAGCATCTTAACACTCCAGAACTACAAACTGTGATTTGTGAATCTGGGAGGGGTTGAGTCAAATATAATAATATATTTTACATATTGGCACCCAAGGCTTTTAAATTCCTACCTCAATTAATTAAAGTATTATATTATTTTCAAGGCTCCTGCTCTGTTCTTATTCATCACGATTTATTAATAATGTTTTCAAATCAGCCACTAGTTCTTCATTTTAATGACTGAAATATCCAATCTTATGAGCTACATGTTCATAACAACACTGAAGCTCATAAATTGGGTACAAGTACAATCTATGTGTTTCCAAGTGCCTTTTTAAAAATTTTCTGTCCAAAACATATTAGCTTTGTATACAAAAAAGTATAATATTTTCACTTTATTCTATTATAGAATTTGAGCAGGATTTGTTTATTTTGTCTTTGAGGTTTATATGTATTTTTATATAAATATATGACTTTTATTGTGCTTAGTGAAATGAAATAAGTTTACTGTAGCCTGCTCCTGTTACTAGTCTAAATAAAAGTTTTGTACTAAATGTGGATTCAACTACTGCAGAATTCTGAGGCAGGTAGACTTAGGAAAGATGTTATCATTTTAAGAATGTACAGAGAATGTCTCAAGGTTTTGTCTACTTAATTTTGCTGTTGTTCTTTTGTCTGTTTTCTAATGTATTTCTCTCAAAATTTTGATCTGAGGTTAAGAAGAAGGCTTGGTGCTAGAGTAACATGCAGGTCTATAACTGGAGGGACAAACTTCCATCTCTCTGCACCTGAAGTGTTGAGCACAGAAACACTATACATTTCTTTTTCTGTTTCGGTCTTCTTTTCTGTGTTCTACCTGTAACATCAAAGGAGAACCTGGACCTTTAGTTTTGGATGAGGAAACAGGCAATTTAAACAAAAGAATGCTGATCTTAGAAACTAACACCTGTCTTGGGCAGCGCATTAGAGCTGACCCTGGTGACAGAGGGCATGGGTGAGCCACCAGATGGTGTGAACTTTGGAGAGGTGTCCCTGTCCAATGGTGGTATAGGAGAGGGAGGAAAGGCCATCCCGCTCCCTCGCTGCCACCTGCAGCAGAAAGGGAGGGAAGGATTTGAGAGTGGAGGCCAGTTCTGACTGGATGGAGGAAATGTGTGGACTTGAGGTGCATAATGTGAAATCCATGAAGAATCAACAGAAAGTTAAACACACAAACAAACCAAGAACAAATGAACAAGTAAAACTTCACAAGACAGCTGTGTGAATTAGACTCATCAAGAAACTTTCAGTGTGTTTTCCCTCTTGTGTCATAGACTCAGTAGTCTCTCTTTTTTAAGTCGTAGATGTCGCACGAGCACACTTTATGAGAAGTTCTAGGCTATTTAATATATGAGATTAGAACAGAGAAGTTAAACTCAGACTATAAATATCAGGTATCTTTACATGGAAGAATCTGAAGGAATCTATGAAATATGTTCTTCCAAATACTGACTGGGCTAAAAATAGTGTAATATACCATACCTGCATTCAAAATTGGTTCATATTCTTATATTGCCTTATTATTCATAAATATTATTTATAATAGAACCAATGAATCATGATGTATTGATGTGTGGGAGTATGGGAATGACCTATATCAAAATTTACAGAACAATGTTGAAAAAATATTAGAATAAAGATAATCCAATCTGTAGGTAAGTAAATCTGAAAAGTGAAGATGAATCTTATGAGGTACACAGCAAATACCAATAAGAACACTAGGAAATCCTTCAGAAGAGTAACAAACCAGGTTCAGGTATTTATGAAAATGTAAGTGAATTGGAAATTAGAAATAATTCTGTAAAAGAACAATCTTGAAGAATTCCAACTACCTGATATCAATACTAAAGAATTACCTAAAATAAGCATGCCAACAGTCTTAATATTTCGATCAAGGTAACATAAGAAAGGTCAAAACTGATTTTCAACTAGAGTCAAGTATTCATTATATATATATTATATATTATATTATATTATATCATATACCATATACCATATATTATATATTATTTATATATTATATATTTATTGATAATATATATCCATACCACTTGGATTGGTTGTCAAATAATATTGGACACATTTCCTTAGAATGTTGAATCACTGTGTTTCCTGGAGTCTGTCTAAATGGCTCCATGGCTCCATGTCCGTGATGAGGAGTATCTTTTATATGCAATTAGGAAATTTAAAAATTTATCCTTGCCCTCCAATAACTCTTACAGAGCCTCAGAGTAACAAGAGGTGGATTCTTAGAATACTCCTGCCAGTCATGACCACAATACATGCAGGGCAGAAGGCACAGCTTGGCCCATGCTTACGGTCATCATCCTGCTTGGGAACACATGACAGCTTTCCAAAACCCTTTATTATTATTTTATAAAAAATCTCTAGTAACTTCCCCATAAATTGTATTTTAAAGCTTTTTTGTTTCCTTTTTAGCCCATTGTTTTCCAAGGGTCTATGTGCCTTCTCAAATCTAACTATTGATTGTCACAGAGATAGATGCCTAAGGAAAAGAGGTTCTGTTTGAGATATGTTTGAGTACAAAGACGTTGCTGGTCCATGAAGGCAGCAGAGAGATGCAAGCCTTTCCTAATGGAGTAATAGAAGAATCCCAACCCTTTTGTTTACTCAAGTGTTTTTTCCGTGTTATAGTCATTGCTCTGTTTGGTTTCCATGACCATTGATGAACTTAGAAAAACAGAATTAAAGCAAAGACCGCAATGCTCCTTGTTCTTATTAAGATTCAGCCTTTTTGTATGTTTAATCAATGTTTACTGAATGACAATGTGTATTTAGTCAATTATAGAAATCTGATGTAGTTATGAAACTGTCTGCCCTTGGTTTTCTTGTTTTACTCTGGGAGTACATTTGAATGCCTATGGTCCACCATTTTCTTTGATGTCACTCTTTTATCTTTACTGTATTGATCAGGATTGCTGCCCTGTTTTACTATTTTATCAGCTGTATAATGGAGATTCCAAAGGTTACATTTTAGGCAGTAGATGAATTGAATTTATGCTTAGAATTTCATTTTTATCTCTGGACAATAAAAAGTAACTTGAAGTGCTCACTTTGAAGTTTCATTTTTATTTTATTTTTTAATAACTCTGGAGATCAGAAAAGTAAGTATATGGCTGTTTTTCATCAAGGGTCTGATAAGGGACTGAATCTGAACTACACAATTGCTAATATTTCTATCAATTCTCTCCAAGTCAGATATAAATTTAATGTAGAAATTCCTATAAATCTACATAAAATATGACAAAGTTCTTCCTTTTATGAGGTACTGGATATTGGAGGTACCTCATATCTTGTTACTAGAAATTGTTTCTATAACAAGTTACACATAGCATGTGCTGCTAGATCCTAATTTGAGACATAAAGATACCACAGCAGACATATACAAATAGTTAATGAAAAATAGAGCCACATCAGTGAAAGTTTTAAACTTTACTTCCAAATACTTATGTACCAGCACTCACGTATAATTATTGCAAGTTTTTGAAATCATGCTATGTTCACTGTGTCATCAGCTCCCTGGGCAGATGTCAAATGCTTAGAATGGTGGCTAAAAGTTTAAGTCCATCTCAGTGTGTCTTGTGTCTTCTTTTATGATATGTTTAATGGATAACACTAATAGTGATGTTGTCTAGTAGAAAATGCATCCCACAAAGTAAATGTGCAGCAGAAAATTGTAATAATACTCTTTACTCCACCACCCCTACCACCACACCCACTCCCACATACAGAGTTAAAACAAAATAAATATCCAGAAAAAATAATTTGAATTCAGTTTTATTGTCTTCTGTTCCTGCGCTTCTAAATAGAAACAAGTTAATGTTGATGTTTACGTCCTTAAGTCTGGGGCACACTAGCATGACATTCTCTGTTATTCATTTGCTCTTTGAATAATTGCCTCTAATGGTTGCTTGTAATTGGAAAAGATACTGCTTTATGACAATAAAACTAAAGTGTAGGAAAACAACGCTCCATCACTCCTATCTATTAAGAGCTTTGGTAAGACTGGATTCTAGTTACCACTTTATAGTAGCTACATAAGATGTATACCTTTAAAACATTCAGGATCATTTAGTTAATATGAATGTACTATTATGAAAGCAAGAGACCAGCACTTAATTAATACTTAATACAAAAATATTGAACTCATTCTGTCTTCAGCATAAAGGGATAAGAAACTAAGAATCAATCTGTTTGGAAAATCAATAATCTCATCTAGGGGGCAGAAGAACAAGAAAGACAGGGTTTAGAAAACTTGAGAAAGAATGGTGTTCAGAGATAAGCTGAAGACACCAAATAAGTAAGTCATGGAATATCAATGGAATATAATGTGGGAATAGCAAACTGGTATTCGTTACAAGTGCCATCCCACATGGCTAGCTTTCACTATGCTGGAAGGAGCTATGCACGGTATAGGAAGGTAAACCTCCCCGACAGTCTCACCCATCTGTGAACCTTACAAACTAAAATAATGACTGGCTTGACAAGTTATTCCCATTGGTGTGACAGTCACATGAATGTTAATGGGAGTAACCCCAATCCCTTTTTTGTTTGGAACTAACGCTGATTTTGGAACCCCTAACTTGCAGTTAGCAGGGCCAAGATCATGTGGTCAGATAATTCGTAGGCTCTAGAGATCAACCTGTTATGATTATTCTGCTAGATGGACAGAGTATTAAAATTACTCCTAATTACTTAGTGCAGTATCTATATGCTAATGTATCTCTCAAGCCTCATCAAATCTGCTTCTTCTTATAGCAGATGCCATTTAACCCTGCACTTGTCACTCTGAAGGGATAAGGGACCGTGGAGTGCTCAACCAGCTTTCCAAAAATATTGAGTGCTCATATGTGGGAGTATTCCATCACAGAGGAGGGAAAGTGGACACCTGATCCCTATTGACACTCTATTTCCAATTGATTTTCCATAATTTGATTTCAATAAATTAAGACTGCATTCAGTAGAGTGGTTTTCAGAAGTCTGTGTTTTGAGAAGGAATGCTAGTCTCAAATATATGAGTCCGTAACTGCTTCTAGTTTGCTCTTGCTCTTCATGCTTGGGGTTGAGGATGTGATCTTTCAGCTTCCTGTTACCATGTTTATCTGCGGCCACGAATGCCTTCACTGATTGAATTATCCCTCAAACCCTTCCTTCTATAAGTTTCCCTGGTTATGATGTTGTTTTAAAGGGACAGAAAAGTAATGAAAATACTTGAAATGAGCGAACAAGAACAGTATATGCTCTCAGCAGGAAATAATACAATTAAACTATGTACTGATGCTCTGATCTGATTTAGTGATTCGTGAAGCAAACCATAATCAGTCTGGAAGTTGATACATTTATTAGAGAGAAAAATCTCTGAATATAATTACTATCTTCTCATTAATTTCTCAGTTCTGTGAGTGACCTTGCTCCTAGTGGAACTTTGTTCCATTAGAAAAAAGAGCTATGGCCAAAAGGATATTCCAAGTTGTGGGAAAACAGGTTATCTTCTCAAATCTGTCATCTTGCTCCCACTCACTATCTTTCAAACTCAAATTGAAAGTACTGGGCCAGGGTTAAAGGTCATAGGTTACATAGGACATGTACCTTTACATTTGTGATCTACTACATTTGTACAGCAGGTAAAAAGCCTAGGAACAAATGCAGCTAGGAAGATTGTTTAGGAAGACCCTGTCATAGAAACTTTGTAATACGTTTTCTATTAAGATACGTACATATGGCTATATAAGGAAAATATTTATAGAAAGAACTAGAGTCAGCATCTTGGAGTTTCTTAGGGCATCAGTTTGCTACAGTTATATCCAATAAAAATAGCTATTACCAATACAGGCAGACACCAACTTAAAATGTTCATTTAGTTCAAATAATCATTGTTAGAAAGGCTTGCTTTTAAAGTTAGAGTTCATTGTTCCATAAAACCCCAGGATAGATTAGTGTTTGGGATTGCAGACAGCAGCCCAACCCTTATTTAAACTCAATATTCTTGAGGTGCAATGGCAGTAGTATTGTTTCAGTTATTTATAACAGCTATTTGAAAATGGTTTCTATTTGCAACTGAATTTTGAGTTACATATCAAGAAGCCAGGAACATTGCACAACACTCAGAATTTAATAACAATGAAAACACTCCACATCAGAATTTGTGCGATACAGCTAACGTAGTACTTGGGAAAATAGGAAGCCTTGAACACAACTGTCACAAAACAAGAAGGAGTGGAAATTAATGGAAGGGCCACAGCATGCAGTTGTTGAAGCATCGATAATGCATAACTCCTTCTGTTTTGCGCTGAGGAGAGTACTTTTAAAGGATCTCCAATAAACTAATGAAATACTTGTACAAAGTCCAATTTTCCTTTTCAAATGTCTGTCCCTGTAGACACGGTGGCTAAGACTGTGAGTGACATGTGGACCTACCAAGTACAATATCCTGAATGCTTCAGTGTAAGCTGAGACTGCAGGAGTGGGTATTATCCAATGTCTAGAAAGACTGTAATGGAAACTTTTAGAAATCCATGTAATTTTGTACCAATACATGTATAATGTCTCATCAAGTTGCATGATATGTAAGCTAAGAGGCCTGGCATTTGGACTACTAAGCAAGAATTTTCTTCATAGAAACAAAGTGTACAACTGACTGTTGTGTTTTCTGTGCCTGAACTTCATAGCTTCTTAGGATTTAGGGGGAGATTTGGAATATTTTTCAGAATTAGAGAACCCATTTTAGATATGATCTAGACAAGTTTGTGATGAAAAAAAGGGTTGTCAAGATAACATACATTTTAACCACCTTTCTTTGGAAGAACTATTAACATAAAAGATTAATCAAGGATTAATTCAGCCTCTAATCATGTATCTAAATTTTGTCCAAATTCACATCTATTGACTCAATAAATTAATATTCTTCAAGGTAAGAGCTCTAGTTATTTTGAAATATTATTTCAGAGATAATATTAGCATATATAATGAACATGTATACATTAAATTAGAATACAAGATCAACTTTCTTCATAATATGAATGTAAAACAAAACATGTGAGCAGCTTATTTAAGAGGAAACAAAATTGTCAAAAGTTTTATTTTATCTCAAAAGCCTACAGGACAGGTCACTGGGCTCATTTTAAAGCTCTTCCTTTCCATTTAAACAACTAACATTAGCAGAAATCTAAAATTGTTTTTAATATACATTATTCAATTAGTTTCTAACTCTCAATGTTGAATTATATAATTAAAAACTGTGTATGAACTGACATCAAATTCTGCTTTTTAATGTATCTTCTTCGCTTGCTTCTATTTTGCCCTCATGCTTGTATGTTGTTTTCACAGAATAGCACTGTTTCCTGAAACCTGGATGACCATCTTCTTGTCTACCTTCCTCTGAAGATGTGCTGGAACAGACTTTTGGAGGAATCTCATTTGAAGGTACATAATGGATGGAAGGTTTTCAAATTAGCCTGGTGTATATTTGTTTTGGGGGAGAGTGTTTTTGTTTGTTTTTATGTATTTCTGATGAATTAGACACTGTGGTTTGGAAAATAAAGAAGCAAAAGGGAATATTTAAAATCAAATTTTCTTCTTGGAAATATAGTTATAGACTATATTTTGGGGTTTTGTACTTAATTTTATTATAATTTATCAACATTATATACCCATTGTTATTCCCTAGCTCTTATCTTCTTCCAAACCTCTCTCCCTCTCCCTCTTCTCCTCCCATAGAGCTCTACCGGGGGGGGGGGGGGGAGCTGTTCTTTACAGATGAACACAGCATATCAGGTCTCATCCTGAAAGCCTGCATCCCCACAGGGCCTCCCTGCCAAGGATAGAGATCAAATCGTGGAGACCAGAGTTCACGTCAGAGGCAGTCCCTGCACTCTAACCCCTCCCTGACTTTAGGCAGTCCATAATATCCAGAGCATGGGACACCCATATGGAGTGCAGTCTCAGGAACCTATGCTGACCTTCCTAACCATTTATCCTCATGTTCTGTTTACCAGGCATAGAGTCCTCTGTTTTCCAAATACTATCTAAACAGACGTTTTAAATGAAGTGCTATACACATGTTATGAGCTGTTGTTGATGTTTAGAAATCCATTTGGGGGATTCTCGGTAACTCAGTAATTATGACCTGAGTTTTCTCTTTAGCAGAACAGTTAGTCTCATTTTTAGTAAATGATCTCTGGTTATTTCTCTGGTCAAAGATAATTTGATTGTAGTTACTAGACTCTAGCTAATGGGGTTTACTAATCTGTTTGCTGCAAATGATAGACCAAGGGAAATAGTGCTGACAGAAAGACATAAGTGCAAATTATGAGAAGCCAATGTACCATACCACACATCCTCAGCTGTTTTTTTCTTTTCTCTTAGTAGAGGAGGAAAATGCAGTAATACAGAGTGAGCCACAGTTGATCTGTGAACGTATTACAGAGTGTAGTTCACCACACATCATGCACATTATATCGGATAGCATTTGTTGCCACTTCTTGAGGTGGATTAGTATTTACACATGAATTAGCAATTAGAGTTGGAGGGAGATGCACCGAGTCTGAAACCAGCTGCCCATGAACTCCTAATAGATCAGCTTTGCCGCCATGCAGAAATATCGAACGACAACAAGCATAACATCCAAAGCTCCCCTCCTCTCCAATTAGAATCTTGGCTCTTTTAAGTCTGACTCATTAAAAAAAAAAAAAAAAAAAAAAAAAAAGGCTCAAATTGACCAGCTGCGTTTTACTTAGGTTCATGTGAAAATATCACATGAAACCTAGTGGAAGTGCTACCAAACAGAGTGGGAAACAAAAATTTCAGAAGTGAAGTGTAGGTTTATCCATAAGCTGAAAAATAAAGTAAAATTTCACAAAGTATATTACTGTGGTGAATGGCAATGTACTGACTCACCATGAAATGAGGAAAATGCATTTTGGATCCACGCAGTGCTGGTTGTCATGTGAAGTCCTTCCCTAAAATTTTATATGCTGAAAAACATGGGCAACCTTGAAGTAGTATTGAGACAGTCATAGATCATAAGGACATTAATGTCATCAATGAAGTAATGAACTCATAGCTGAATAATAATCATTATCTTTAAAGTACATGGTTACTATCTTCGTTAGGACATCTACTGGTATGAAAAAACACTGTGGACAAAAGCAACATGGGGGAAGGATGGGTCTTATCTTAAAGTTTGCAGTTCATCATCCAGGGAAGTCAGAGCAGGAACTCAGGACAGGAACCTGGAGGAAGGAGCTGAAGGAGAGGCCATGGAAGAACACTTCTTTGAGGTTTGTTTTCCATGGAATCCTCAGCCTGTTTTTTTGTAAAGTATTCAGGAACACCTGCCTGGGGGGCTGGCACTGCTCACAGTTGGATGAGCCCTTCCAAAGCAATTACTAATCAGGAAACACCTGACTGGCTTGCCCACATGTGGGCACTGAGTAACTTGAGATTCTTTCCTCTCAGATTACTCTAGCTGATATCAAACTGGCAAAACAAACAAACAAACAAAAAATGTAACCAGGACAGAATACGTGATTTATTTCCATAATCTTCTACCCCAAACCTGGCACCTTTTTCCCACAATGATAAAGCCTCATAAGCTCAGATGTTACGTGTACACAGTCTTGGGTATGAAATTGACTGCCATGTGTCAAAGGACAAAGGGCAGGCCAGTCTCTAATGATTCATATTCCCTTGTCTGTTGTCTAATTCCAGTTCCTCCTAAGCATGGAAAAAATAAGAGTGCCCTCATGAGGCTAAGGCAGGAGGACTTATAATAATTCTAAAGTTCCTTGCATTACATAAGGAGTTTTAGCCGGGTCTCTCATAACAACAACAAAAGACAGCTTTTCATACAGAAATATGTGATCAACTTGATAATCAGCATAATTATGGGGCCTTTCTCCTAGTTCTAGGTATCAAATCAGAAACTCCACTTAGGTAAACGCATGCCCTCACTCCCTTTTACACCATTTGTGATCCGTGCCTATCTCTTCTCAGGATGCAATCTGAGTAATAAAAGTTTGGTAATAAAAGTTTCAGAAGACATAATATTCCTGCTTTGTAGTCCTCAGAGCCTCTTAGGACAAGTATTCCACAAGTATTTGGACAAAGAGACATCATTTAGCTTAACAGGGAGACAGAGTAGCCTGCTCTGGCTCTCATACTATGTTCTCAGAGCCCATTTCCTCCTGTCATGTTATTTTCTTTCTGTCTAGTACATTTCTTATGCCTTAAAACCATTTTTTTCCTGTTCTAACTTGTATTTTTACATTATAATGAAATTGCTATTTCCATGCAATTACTATAGTTTCATAAGAAAATTTTTATACTTGATATAACAAAATAATAAGAAAGTAAGCAGGCGAGATGTCCAAGCATCATAGAAAATAGCAATAGTTTTGAATTCTCATTTGAGTCTCCCAAAGCGAAAGAGGTACTAACCGTCCTCACAAGTCAGGAAGAGAGAACAAGTTGTACATACAACTTGCCCGTGCTTGATGCAACTCTACCTAACAACTTTTAGTGCTTCCTCCATAGTAGGTATGTCCGTACATTACAACGAAGGAAACAAACTAAAGAGTTCAAGAGAGACCTGAGAAGCAAAGCTTGTCTTTTGGTAGATGTCTCAAACACCTACCGCAGATAGAGATAAAGCACATGCATTAGAAGGGGAAAGACTTTGCTGTGCATACCCATCAGCAAAGTGGGTCAATACCAGCAGAGCCAACATAACCTTATGCACATTTACCCGCCACCTCTGGAACCCCTAGTGTAGACATGATGTGCAGGGCGGCCGAGGCTTTGCTGGCCATGGTTAGAATGGACCAAAACCACTAGGAATACCTTTTGCATGATGAGGATTGGTTGCTGGGTATGTTTATATCAGCTGTCCTGAACTCTCTAGTTGCATCTGTCATCTGTGATGTACTGTTTCAGCCTGGGCAGAGAAGGCACACATGTGTGGGTGAAGATAGAGGGTCACATGTAACTGGGTCTTTCCTGCTCTTGTTTTTTTTCAGTGCAGGAAGAAGAAAAAGAAAGATTTTGCTCCTCTGCCAATTTATGATTTATCAGTTGGGAAATTAAAGAAATCATTAATTTGAACAGTTATAATATTGATATTTGCTGTCTGTGTGTATAAGTGCATCCTTTGGGGTTTTCTATTTCTTTCTTTTTAACCAGAGTTGCTGTCTAGTGCATTTAAATGTGACTTTTTTTTCACAAATTTCCTTTTTCCCCCTATGTTGTGCTGCAATTTGGGGGAAGTGAATTGACTTTAAAGAAAAAGTGTTGGCAAAAAAAAAAAAAAAAAGTTAAGATATGAAAATTTCACCACACTGAAGCAAAAGGGTGAAAGGAAGTTGATTCTTGAATTGATTTCCTATGAATTTTATTCTTCACAATATGAAAAAACAAAAACAAAAACAAAAACAAAAAACAAAACAAAACAAACCACATCCTGACTCCAAAGATCTGTACAATAGAAACTTCTGGAGATGTAGGTATGGGGGAGGTATGGCAGTCAGTAGTCAGGACCAGGCATGATACTAGTTTCTCCACAGAAAAGTGGAGGTAATAAAAGTAAACAGTTTATGTTGGTGTTCTAGTAAACATTTACCAACTGTGTCTGGTTGAAGAAGATGAGGATTAGCCTTGATTTGTAATGTGTACTGATTTCCCTTGTATAAAAGCCCCCCACTGCATCCAATTCGAAGTTCTAATGGCATGCTATTACACATGGTATTGAAAGAACTAACGTTTAATATAATTAGTCTTTACAGTCTGAATCTTTTAAAGTGTTAGCACACTGACTGTGGCTGTGTGTTTATGTGTGTGTGTGATATGTGGGAAGGGGTGCATGTGTATCATGGCATGTACATGGATATCAGAGAACAACTTACTGGAGTCAGTTCTACTCTTCTTCCACGCAGTTCCCAGAAATTAATTCAGATCCACGGGCTTGGTGGCAAATAATCTTACCCAGTGATCCATCTTGCCTGTCCCATAATTTTGATCATAAGAATAAGTTGAACTTAAGAACTGATTGAAAAAAACAGTAGATTGCTACCCCAAATTCTGCTGAAAATATCCATTAGGCATATACAATATCAATGATATAGCTATTGTTAAATGTAATAAATAATTAGGGTATAATACATTTTTGTACTTTTACTTTTGTATCAACACAATTTAATTATATGATGGTTAATGTATACAATATCAGATAAAGCAATGTAAAATAATTTATTTATATAGTGTATTAAGTAATGTATTTAATTAAATTTTATGTAATATATTTTCTGTAATGCCCATGTTTGATAGCTGAGTTATGTCATTACCAATTGTATAGTAGTTGTCTCTTGCAAATATACAAAAGCCAGCAAATACACAAAAATATACCAGTGGTAGAATTTAAGAATTTTATTTTAACAAATTAAGTAGGAAGATAAATGCAAACATAGCTTCAGAAAACATCTGAAATAAGTAATCTCTTCTGTCAGCAGATATAAACTTAAACTGAAGAAAGGGCAGATGGGAAGGAAAAAATACTGTAGTTACAGAGGAGAGTTTTGTAATGCTGACATCTGGACATGAAATGGCTGTTGCCTATACGAAGCCACAGAAACAATGGTTCCCCACACAACATAAAGCCAATTGAAATTAAAGTGTGGATGAGGGGTGGCCTTCAGGCTCTACTCCTATCAGAAATGCTATGGGCACCGATAGCTGCTGAAGGAAGGAAAGTCATTGACCTTTAGGCCTGTGGCTATTTATTGATAGATAGCTCGAGCCACAGTGGATAGCCACAGGCCCATGTACATATGCAAAGCAACAAATGAGCGCTGAGGTTTGTTAATAGCAACAACAACAACAAAAAAAAAAAAAAAAAAAAAAAAATAGTGGGACATGAAGATGTGGCCAGGGATGGGGTGTGGAAACTAGAGGGTTCTGGAGGGATATATTTACAAATGAGAATGTTGGAAATGCATTGGATAAAATATATGGAACACTAATAGTATTCAAAAGGTTTGAAAATATAGTTTTCTATCCTGGTAAATGGAAGCACTGGTTACTTGTATGAGCTATGTGACTATAGATAATCACAGAAGATAGTGCTTGAGAAATTAATCAACAGCCAGGAGTGTTTGTTGCTCTTGTAAGGGCCCCATGTTTGGTTTCCAGTACCAATATGGGACAAAACACAACCACATGTAACTCTGCCTTCAGGGAACCTGACACAATCTTCTGGCATTTTAGGACTTTTGCACACACAAGTGCATACACAATAAAATACACATACATGCATAAACATAAATAAAATAAAATACTTTAAAAGAAACTAAGAATCTTATCAGAAAAACATTAAAACATAATGACAGAGACTTAGTAAACAGAAAATGGCTACTCGGTAAAAATTTCTGTCCTTTAGCACAGGTTTCTTATTTCAGGGATGATAATTTTGATACTTAGTGTTCTTTGATTTTCTTTCAACATTTTTGACCATGAGAATAGGAAAGAAGTATGTATTTGGACTTAGGAACTCTTGTCTAAAACACTGTGCTAGGGCTGCAGCATGACACAAATGGACAATAAATAAGTGATTACTTTCCCAAGGTCTGGCAGCCACAGCACAGTCTGAACTACTCTGTGATTTTGAAATAAAGGCAATTTAGGTTGACTCATTAATTTTCAAAAAAAGGGGAAATCTATTCTGAGAACAATTAGCACACACAAAACAAAAAAAGAATGTTCTAATGGTCAAGTTATAGTCTCTCCCAAAGTTTAATAGACTTTAAAAGAATGAACATATTTCCATTTCAACAGTTCATTTTGTTCCCTTTTGTCAACGTTATTTCTTATTTTTAAATAAATTTACCTGTGGGGAGGCTAAGTAATGAAAATGTACTCAACAATATTCTCAAAAACAATTTCCCCCAATTCCTATGGCTTTGAAATTTGGAGTGCCTGGTGAAGTAGCTTCCAGAGTGTAGCATGCAACTTTGCAACGTGACACAACTTGCTTATGCTAAGTACTAAGTTTTGATTATCCCAGGGGACAGGAGGACATTTTAGCAAGGGGGTAGAGGAAGGATCAGGCTATAACACACGTACAAAAGATGTGAGAACTATAACACTGAAAGTTTCCAAACTTAGAATGGCCTCTTAAAAGTTGTCCAAAGTGGGACCAG
Source organism: Acomys russatus (assembly GCF_903995435.1). Classification (NCBI taxonomy): domain Eukaryota; kingdom Metazoa; phylum Chordata; class Mammalia; order Rodentia; family Muridae; genus Acomys; species Acomys russatus. Next base: position 23,819,415 of record NC_067162.1, read on the forward strand.
GATGGACTGCTATTATTTTCCGTCATTGATTTTTCAGTGGTAATGTGACCTCGAACAAGATGGCTCTCTCTGCAGTAGAGACAATCTTCGAAGTCTCTGATTGCTGAAAGATACTGTATGTCAGGACGCACTCAAAACAGGCATGGGTCCTTCAGTTAGGAGAGATGTGCTTGGCGGCACCCAGATGACAAGGCCACCTATTTAGCAAAGTGTCTGGAGAAGACATCTCAGCTCAAATGTGCCTTTCATGGGCAAACTGATCCTTCCTCAGTCTTCTAACAAAGTGCACCCTATACGCCGATGCTACTTTTAAAAGTCATTTCCCTGATCAACTGATATTTTTTTCTTCTTTAACTCATTTCATTAACAAAGAAAATATTAGTCTTAAGGGGAGGTACCTAATTTTTCAAGCCCACTCAGATATTTTAAGCTTCAGTGAAAAATTATTTTCTGTATTATCAATCAGACTAACATGACAAGTTATTGAATTTTTTGCCATGTGTAATATTTGTTAAATGCATAACAGTGAAATCTGCCTTGCTTATCTTATAAATTATAACTTTTACATGTACACATATGTGTGTATATATACACAATATACACATCCAATAACAACTGAGATAAATAGCACCCCTAAGGCAATTTTCACTGGTTCCCTGATTGTGAAATATGGTGACGATTTTCATAAAATAACACAAATAAGTAACCTTGCATATACATTGTTAAGTTGTATTACCTACGCCTATTCAGTGCAGATTTTCAGATAGGTATAGACTCTATCTCACTTTCAAGAAAACCCACTTATATATATATTGTTTAAAGCTAAATAACTCCTAGAGTATTAATAGATCTATCAGAGCAATTAAAATTTTTTTGATAAATTCACTAATTTATCATTAGGACCAAAAGCTGACACAGGTGAGATGCTATATGTTCAGATGAAAGCAATCCAAAAGTGGAAAGCCCCCAAGGGAGATTTTCTGATTGTTTTCTTAACAGTCAGTGTGATTCTGAAAAGATCTCCCACTGGGCCACCTTCTGAGTGTTTTAGAGAGAGAGAGATTCTCAAAGAGAGAGTGCCAGTGCATTTCATATATATTAGTGAGAACTGTTTGAGAAGAAATAGGCTTGTGCTCTTGTGACTGCTGCAATTGCAGCATTTGCTCATAATGCCAGCAGGGGATTAAATGTCGCTCTCCCCGGGGAAGAACCCTCAATGTATTTCAATATGCAGCCCATCACCCAGTAGGAAGGTCTTGGGAAGATGACACACCTAAGACATACACTCCATCTCTTGCCCTCTTTTAACACAGACCAATTTCTGACAGAAGACAAAGGAGAAAAAGAGTTCTCACAATTTCTTCAACTCTAAAGCTGAAAGTGTGTACTATTCCAATTATTTTCTGACAATTGTGTGTCAAAAATCCATTCAGTGTGGTGAAAAATGTGTGGAAAATTGCCTCGTTTTTCTGAAATAATACTATCATAAAGGATATATTATGTAATTCTAAATGACTCATTTTTTATATTTTAAAATAAGAACATTTTACATACTTAAGCCATTTTGTTATTTGCCTATTCAGACTATATTAATTATTTTTCTTGTCACTGTGACAGAATGCCTGACAAAAGTAACCAGAGAAATAAAGGAATTATTCTAACTCACACTTGGAGGAGATATATTTTATCATGCCAAGGACGGCATTGTGAGGGGAACAACTACCTTTGGTGGTAGGAGCTAGCAGTGTGGCTTGCTATACCATGGCACATTAGGAAGTGGCAATATTCGTTGTATTGAGAAATTGATCTTACAGTTAAGGTCCACCCGTCCACTGTGCTGGACAGGCCATAAGCACAAAGGTGGCTTCATCTCTCCACATAACACTCATATCTGTTGAAAAACGTAAACCTTTTGGGGTTGTTTCACATAAAAATTATTGACTATATAGTTTACATTTGATTACTGTGGTTAATGGCACATACTTAATATGTAACTAAAGAATCTTGTTACTTAGGAAGACTAAAATTGAACAGTTTAAGAGATGGACTTATGAATGATGAGAAGTTCATCTTAACATGGGTTGCTTACAATATTAGATTAAAATATTTTTTAATTATAGGTTTCCTAATATACATATGCATATATATATTCCTTAAAATTCCATGAAAAATAACCAAAGTAAAAATATTAAAAGTTAAAGTATTTCCAATGTTTGATACTACAATTTTAAATATAATATAGTATGACAAGCATGCCTTTACATTGTAATATATTTCTTCTCTCTCTAGTATCATTGAATAGTATTTCTAAGAACTCTGGTTGGAAATCATACATATTTGTTTAACTATATTGTATGTAAGGCCTCTTGCTAGTCATTTGCTTTCAAATAAATTGTTCTGTGGGGAATAAAATTTAATTCCGGTAATAATTTTTTCAATTTGTGTTTTTAATAGCACTTAAATTTTGCATATTGTTGTCAATATAGTTAATCTCAGAATGATAATTTGAAATAATGATTATTGAAACATGTATTCCCAATTTTATTATGTAAGCAATTTATCCTCCTTAAGAACTTACTTTAGTAGTAACATGATATTTTGAATTGAAACTATTTTCATAAATATTATGAAGTCAATGTTTATGCCAGGCACAGTGGAGTACAACAGTAATCCCAGCCATTGGGGAGGCAGAGGCAGGCAGACCTCTATGAGTTCAAGGCCAGCCTGGTCTACAAAATAAGTCCAGGAAAGCCAAGGCTTCATAGAGAAACCTGTCTTGAAAAGACAAAACAAATCAATGTTTATCAGATCTTTCAACTTGATTAAGATATTTGATGATGTGCCTTTAAATTGACAAACTAAGGTGAAGAAATGACTAAGAGCTCTGCACTAGATGAGACAACCCACTATCAGCCTCTCCCCTAAGCTCTGATGCACACAGGCTCAGGAAGCATCAAAGAAGAGGAAATAGAAAGAGTGGAAGAGCTGGAAGATGGGCAGGAATACTAGGAATTGCTGTCCTTGGAACATGACATGGCTGCTGTACACATGAACCGACAACAATTGTGTTTACCTGTTCTAGACTTGTACACTACTGAACTGGGTTTTCCAAGGCCTCACAGGAGAGTAATGGTGTTTAACGTAAGGATGTGGGCACACATAGGTTGTTGTATCTCAGTGAATGGCCTAATACCCATGTTCATATAAACATCACTAGTTGTACTTAGTAGATTATGAAAAGAAATAGCTAGTGAAGTTGGAAGGATGACGTGTTGGATGTGAGACTGGATCGAGTTGGAAGGTAGCAGTAAGGAGTGGACGTGATCAACATTCATGTTACAGGTACATGAGATTGTCACAGTGTGAACAAAAGGTAAATTAGGACATTGAAATATTGTGTCTTGCCTTGTGCTCTTTTCCTTCTTCTTTTTTTTTTCTTATTCTGATGTGTTAATTTTTGTTCTATTGCATCATTATGTTATATTATATTGCATTTATTATATTATAAATTTTATATTATAGTTTCTTAGAAGACTGTTTTCTATAGAGAGACAGAAAAGGAGAAGATCAGGATGGGAGGGAGGATGGGAGGGAGGATGGGGAGAAACTAGGAGTACTAGAGGGAATGAAAAACTAAAAAAAAATGTTTGAACATGAGAAAGTGGCTTTAGAAGACACTGATATAGTGCAAAACCTGGTTTTATTTATAAGCCAGCAAATTCATAAGCTGGCTGTAATGTTTACTATTAAAAGAAAAGAAGCAAAATCATGTTAAAAAATCATTTTCTTATAGAACAAGAAAAATTTTGACAAGCGAATAATTTAGAGGATTCACTTGAATTAGGTTATTTTAGAATCTATTTTTATTTGTAATTATCTCAGAAACCTGGAATAGGGCTTCCTCAAGACCCAGCTATTCCACTCCTTGGAACATACCCAGAAGATGCTTCACCACACAAGAACGTATCCTCAACCATGTTCATAGCAACCTTATTCATAATAGCCAGAACCTGGATATAGCCTAAATGTCCCCAGTCGAAGAATGGGGAAAGAAACTGTGGTACATTTGTACTATGGAATACAACTCAGCTATAAAAAACAAGAAAATCCTGAAATTTATGGACAAATGGATGGAACTAGAAATATTCATACTGAGTGAATTAACCCAGAAGCAGAAAGACTCACATGGTATATACTCACTTATAATTGGACACTAGCCTAAGAGGTATATCAGATGAAAGTCTTCACTTGCAGGAGATTGGGATAAACATGAGGACATCCTATTGGGACCCTAGGTAAGAGAAGCATGAAAGAATGGGGAAACAGAAAGATCCAGAGGGTCCTAGAAACCTACAAGAAGAGTATCATGATAGGCAGATCCGAGCCCAGGGGTTCTGCTCAAACTACTGCATGAACCAAGGACAATACATGCAGTAAACATTGAGCTCCTTCTCAGATCTAGTCGATGGGCAAGACATTCTCCCAGTTGAGCGGGAACTGACTTGGACGTGAACTCTGGTGCTCCATATTTGACCACTTCTCCGTGTTGGGGAGGCCTGCTGGCACTCAGAGAAAGAATATGCAGGCTATCAAGATGAGACTTAATAGCCTATGGCCGTATAATTGGGGAAGAGGTCTCCCTCGGTCACAGACATAAGGGAGAGTTATAGGGTGAAAGAGAGAGGGAGGTAGGAATGGGAGGATACAAGAGAGGGGATAACAACTGAGTTGTAATCTGAATAAACTAAATTTTTAAAAAAGAAAAAAAGAAATCTATTTTTAAATTCAAATATGTCAGAAAACAGTAATTTGGGGGTATCTGAATAGAAAGATATTTGATAATTTTGGTTTGTTCAAGGAACACATTACCATCCTGGTATTGTCTAGCTTTTCTTCAACTTCTTTGCACCCCAAGAATCTGTTCAAACTTAGAATGGTCCATTGTCATGGTGTTATATATCAAGCAAAAATTTTGAATACCTAACAGGTTTTTGGTAACAAGCAATAAGAAAACATGTATTATTGTATAGCGAAGAGAAACATTAAAAAATTTTAAATCACTTATAAAAATTCTGAAAGCTAATTCAAGCATGAAAACCAAAAGTCATTATGTCTGTCAGATTTATTGGACCAGAAGGCTGAAGAAGATGCTCCAACATTACAGAGAGGTTTGAGTTACTATACAGGTAGCCGACTGTCTCTTTCATCTTCTATTTGAAAAGCTACTAACATGCACTCCCAGCATACTTAGGCAATCAATTTTATTCATTCTCAAGCCTCTGATGGAGTTGAAGACCTGGTAGCTTGGTTGTTTAAGGGTTAAGATGTTTTTAGGTCTATATAGATATTTTAAGTTCGTAATGACAAGAGGTGATGGAGATTGATGTACATTTAGACATTTATACCACCAAGATAGGAAAGACGTTTTCTTCAAGGCTGTTAATGTTACATTAATATAATTCCTGACTGTGTCATGGTTCTTCTTGCTATAGATAGTTTATTGTACATATGTGTAATCATATAAATGTGTATGTAAAAAATTTAAATGCTTAATTAATAAATTATAAAAAATAAAATAAAACCATACAAAGAAAAATTGGCTCACCATGAATAAACTGCAGTCATGTGCTCAGGCCCAGTAGATCCATCTACAATACAACTTCTGTGGCTAAAGCTCATGAAGTCTCTCAGATGGGGTAGTGGAATGCATTTAAGAAGTAGGGGAAGAGTGTCTCTTTCATCTAAAAATGCCACAAATGAATAGGTTTGGTGGTTTTTGCCTTTAACCATTGAAGAAGCAGAGGCAGGTGGATGTCTATGAGTTCAAGGCCAGCTTGGTCTATATAGCAAGTCTGATGTCTAGCAACTACTTGGTAAGACGGTGTTAAAGTAGAAAGAAAAGAAGGAAGGAAGGAAGGAAGGAAAGAAGGAAGGAAAAGAAAGGAAGACAGTCAGGAAAGATACACTTGTGTAGTTTCAACAACTTGCCCTCTTAAACAAGAACCAAATAAGGAAAAAAACCAATAGCCATGTTAACATGAAAGGGAGGAATCTCACTTGTCCCCAACCTTAGAAAAAGAACTACAAACAACTAAGGAATGCTGAAAGTAAGTGAAGCATCTTTTCTGGAGAAAGTTAACTCTCAACTGAGTAGCCTATAAAAAGTGGTAAGCTCTGAAATTATACATATACACCAAAATTATACAGCCTTAGCAGGCTGTGTGTGTGTGTGTGTGTGTGTGTGTGTGTGCGCGCGCGCGCGCGCGTGTGCATGTGCATGTCTGCCTGTGTAGCACTAAAGAAAAGGATGCCGTAACCTATAGGTGTGAGACACAGCAGGAGGTGGGTAGTTACATGGGAGGTATTGGAGAAAGAGAACAAGAAAATGGCATAATTTTATTAAATTTCAAAAACCTTTTTAAATTTTCCATAAAGGAATAAAAAAGAGTGATGGAGTTTCCTTCTAGAGACATCAATGTCTTTGTCCTGGAGGGATGACAGTTACTGTAGATACGGATCACATTTGTGAGTCACGTGTATTTTGGTATCCGTTGTCTGCCTGTATACTAGATGGAGTAAATTTTAAGTAAACTTTTAAAAATAAAAATTAATATTTCATTTGATAAGTCTTAGGAATTTCCAAATTATACTTCTCCATATAAATAACAGTGGGGACAGTTGGAAACCACCACTGAAAGCCACTTACTACATCTCATTTGATTTTGGATGATTTGTGTGTCAACAATTAGATGAGCATAGAAAATGAGGGGAAAAAATGACAGTTTTGAAAACCTAATCTATGAGGCTGGAAGAATGGCTTTGCTGAATGTCTTAGGAGCACCTGCTCTTACAGAGGACCTGGGATCATTTCCTGTTCCCACAACATAGTTTACAACCCTCTGTAACACACTTATCAGGGGACACTTTTGTGGCTGCTGGCGCCTGTGGACACAGCAGTTTTGTGGACCATAGACATTAGCATACATATACATATAATAGACATATACATGTACATATAAAGTAAAAATAAATAAATCTTTTTAAAAATCATTTTGAAAAGCCAATGTGTCTAATTGAATGATAGACAGTGGGCTTCAAATTTTTATGAACAGCTCTGATGTGCTGGGGTGGGTTGCTGTTGTTGGGGCTCCATTTTTCTGAGGAGAAGAGGAGTGGGCATAGGGGAACAGAGTTGTGGGGGGGGGAAGAAAGGGAGGGAGGGACTGGGACAAGTAGGGCTGTGATCAGCATGTGAGATGAGTATATAAACTAATACAAAATCAGTAAAAACAGAAACAAAACCAAACAAACAAAAAACAGTCTATGAAATTGATGTTTTAAAACTAGCTTAAGTTTAGTTATTTGCCTGAGTTTTGTTTTCACAATTATTTGAAATTAATACTAACCTTGTACAACTGTGGTAAAAGTGTTAAGTACTCAGATGAGTCTAACACTCAGTCACCATTAGAATTTTTCCTAAAAGTACTATTTATCATAGCATGAAAAGTGCGTAATATTGATTAAATCTAGATAAGTATATATTTCTAAGGTGTAATAATTAAATTAATAGCCACTTATGAATTCTGGTTTTGGGAGTTGTTTTGTATTCAGAACAGTAGGGCAAGTATAATATTTGTACTGTTTTAAATCATGTGATGCTGCCTGGCTCAATGTCACTCAGAGCCTGTTCTTTCAGTTCTATGAGGTAGGCAGCAGAACATTTGCACATGTGTATGCATTGCACACACCTTTTCTGTATTTGCTTATATTTGTGTTGTAGATATCACCTATCTTTGAACACATAATCACCATGCCAATATTATACAATTAGAGCATGAAATAGTAACAGAGGAACCCTGTACCCATTCCATGCCTGAGTTATTCTGATCTATGGGCTAGAAATTTACCTGAGTCAGTTGATAAAAATACATTATGCGTTCACTACATGCCAAGATAAAGGGAATAATAAAATTGTGTGCAGTGCCCCTCTCAAAGCGTCTTATGACCTAGGCGATGTGAGAATCACATGTGCCCATTTTATGTACAAAAATATAAAACTCACAAATAACAGCTGTCGATGAGTGTCCAATGGTATGAACGGAAGATACTGGAGCACGTTTCAACAGTCTTCAGTCACATGTAAGAAATCTGTAGTAAAATCATCTGAAAGGGAAAAAGGAAAAAGATATGAGAACAGGAAATGAGCTTCCTTTCCATGCTAAATTGAAAAATAATTACCAGTCTCTGTCATGTGCATTCAAAGTCCCATCCTCTTCCAAAAATAACTTACTTAGTATCTTTAAGGCTAAATATTAGCAATTTTTATTCATTTTGAAAGTGAAAGATATTTAAAATACTACAATAGCCAAGTATTGAGCTAAACTAAAAGAACTGAAAAATATAATAAGATTGAATTTATTTTGCATGTAAGAATTAAACTATGATTAAGATTTTTCCTTTTCATTAATTATGAGATTGTTGATGAACATATTTTTTCAACTGTTATTGCATTAGTAATTTGTAATGTAATAGGATCTTTAATTGAAGAGATTGATCTGAATTATTATTTTTAGAGCTCTTACAAAAATAGCTCATGATAGCAGGGTGTGCAGGTGCACTCCTTTACTCTCAGTACTCAGGGAGGCTGAAGTAGGTGGATCTCTGTGAATTCGAGGCCAGTCTGGTCTAAAAAGTGAGTCCAGGATAGCCAAGGCTACACAGAGAAACCCTGTCTCAAGAAAGCCAAACCTAAGCAATCAAACAAACAAAACAATTCAAAAATAGCTTAGGGTTAAGCAGCATAAATATTTATTTTATTTTAAAGCTCTCTCATTTTTATTGTTTTTAAATTGCTACAAATCATTATTTACTTTATGCATTAGAAATTGGTTAATTCTTATATTTTTGGTTGTGAGCCTAGCCTTGAATGGCCAAGGATCTCTCCAGGATGATCTCTGGAGAGCTTGCGGTGGGGGCTATATGCTGAAGGTCCAATAAAAGCATTGTCAAGAAAGAAGGGAGAATATAGAAATGTACAAGGAAAATAGACCAAAAAGTAGATTAGTGAATCTACTCCTCAACTTAATGCCTCAATTGTCACTGACAAGATAGTTTTTAATTCACTGATATAGAATTTTGTATATAGTTGCAAAATAAGTTCTAGATATAGTGGCATAGACTTCAAATGTAAGATCATTATTCACACATAATATATATATACACTCTGATATGAGTTACTATACTCATATAACTCAATTATAATAGAAGTGGTATAGCAAGCTGTTTAAGAGAAATAAGTTATACAAATTACATGTTAGTAGATTAAATCATGGTCATGTCAATTGCTAGCCTACTTTTATCACAAGAATATACATCTTAGGTACAACAGATAGATATGATTCTATAGAAAGACAAGATCTTCAAAAACCCCAGAGACATTCAGAATATGGCATTTTAAAAGGTTTTTATTACTTTAAAGATTCATTGACAATGAGACAGGTTAACTCCTGGCAAAGCCCAGCCTACGTCAAAGAAGATGATGAGCATCATAGAATCTCCTTATGGAGATGGCTTCAAATGTGGCAAGCTAGCCATTGGGCAAAAAGGTCCTAATTTCTACCACAGACAGAATTCTGCCTAAAAAAAAAAAAAAAAAAAAAAGGCAAGCTTGGATGCAGGCAGAGTCAACAGCCAAACTCTGCCAAGACAGGGTAAGCAAGTCCTCAATAGTTCCTGCCTCACAAATATGTCTGAAGATGTTTTTTAGATCTACATAGGTGTTCAAAGTTGATAATGACAATACGTGATGGAGATTGATTTACAGTCAGAAATTTAGATGCATCAAGATAGGAATGATGTCTTCTTCAAGGCTGTCAAATACAAATAGCCAAAACACTAAGAATGTAACATTTATATAATTCCTAATTGTGTCATGGTTCTTCTTGCCATAGGAAATCTATTATATATATGTGTAATAATGTAAATGCATATCTACAAAAATAAAATATTTTAAAAAGAAATTGGTTAATTCTGTTAATTCAATTGATTTCTTGTCAACCACATAATCTCCAATATTCTGACTTACTTTTCAGAAAGTGATAGAAAGATATGCTGAATTTCCGCTCTAACTTTACTAAACACACACTGACATACCTATTCCTACACTCCCTCTCTCTGATTTCATATTAAATGAAAGTGGTTCTGTAGATCTGACAAGCTGTGTTATTGGTCTTGACATGGGCAGCAAATTTTCAGATAACCTGCTTAATACCACACTGTAAGAAATCATATTTTTAGATGGTCAGGAAATGAGAGAAATAGTAAAATAAGATTCAAACGCTTTATTATAACTTGAAATGATGTGGCATATCTATAAAAATTCCATTAATATCTTAACTATTTCAGGGAGAGAAGTTTCGGAAAAAGAAAAGTATATATGAAGAATGGGGAAGTGTTATTTATAAAATGAATATTAGAAAATGATAGGCTGGATAGTTCCATGTATGAACATGGCTACTGGGGTACTGGAGTACTCTGAATTAAAAGGGACTCGGAGTACTTGCTTTAAACTAGAAATATTTGACTCTGACTGGGAACGGGATGTTTCTGGGGTACTGGCTACACTACAGCATTCTTGCAATACATAAATGGAGGGTTGAATGTTTGTAAGGAATTACATAATATAGGAAAGGAACACCAGGACTGCATCAAAACTTTTGGTTCTACAGTCCGTGTTCCTGAGATGGATTTTTACATTTATCTTGGACATCTTAGCTTAGCAACCAACAAAAGGACACAGATAGTCACTGGATCATGTACCTCCACATTTAATTAGCTCAGCTGCTTTGTCACCTTTCAGTAACTATGACAAAATTGCTAATACTAGGTAAAAAACCAAATTGTGGTAGTTTGAATGCTATATGTCCATGTCTCTCTCTGGGGAACATTCAGAATTGCAGCCTTTTCAAATGCTTCTCTCTCTCTCTCTCTCTCTCTCTCTCTCTCTCTCTCTCTCTCTCTCTCTCTCTCTCTCTCTCTCTCTCTCTCTCTCTCTCTCTCTCTCTCCATCATGCCTTCTATATTTTGTAAGGTATTATATACCAGCTATACTTCTTGTCATGTTCCCAAAGGACTCTATATCAAATTACAGAGAATCATCCTCTTCCATATTCATCATTGTACTATTCACAATAGCAAGAAAGTGGAAACAGTGCAATCAAACATCCAGAGAATATTGGGTAATAATGCTGTGATAAATATGTGGAGTGAAATATTATTCAACTCTAAAGAAATGATTTACAGGTAAATGTATGAATATGGAAATAATCATTATGGGGCAACCCATACCTAGAGAGACAAATATCATGTTGTGTTTGCTTGAACGGGAATGGCCTCCGTAGACTCAAGTATTTGGATATTTAGGTCCCAGTTGGCCGCTATGTAGGGAGGATTAGGAGGTGTGTCCTAGCTGTAGGAAGTTTACCACTGGGGTTTTGAGGTTTTAGAAGACTCACACAATTTCAAAATAGCTCTCTGCTCCCTGTTTATAGACTGAGATATGAGCTCTGAACTTCCTCCTACCTTTAAGGATCTGCCGTTATGAGGCCATAAACTCATTTTCTAGAAGATACCATGATTATGCTGTTTATCCCAGTAATTAAAAATTAACTAATATGAAATTTGACACTGAGAAATGGGGTATTGCCCTGAAGAACCCAGTCATGCTGTTTTATGTAGGAACATTAAAATTTTTGGAATTGTGGACTAGAAATCATTTGTAGAGTAAGTAGGGCTTAATTGGTTATTCTTGTAGAAGGCAGTTCAGAAAGCCAGGTTGACTACAGATGCCATATTCAAGACGTTTTAGATGGGAGCAATATTAACAACTTTGCTAGAGATTGTTCTTTTCAAATTGGAGCAAGGAATGTGAGAACTTTCTGTCCTTGTCCTAAGAACTTGCCTGAGGCTAAAGTTAAAATATATGTAGTTGACTAATTGGTTTGGTGGAGAAGATTGCAGGATATCCTAATGTTGACTCTGTCAAGTTGTTATTAGTAATCACTATTCACATCTACAAGAAAGACTAGAAAGTTGGGCAAAAATATACAGTTTAGAGAGAGAAAGGACACCAGAAATTTAATTTCAGTGCCAAGACATTCATGAAAAATAAGGAGATTAAAGGAATGCCTCACCCACAGTGGAGAAGAGACACAGTGGACCCAGGACAAGACCTCATCCAGGCAAGCCTCAAAACTGTGAAAGTAAAATGCCTAAGGAATTTTCTGTTCCTAAAATGCACCAAAAGAAAACTGCAAAAAATGTTATTCCATGAGAAACTAAGCCTGATAGTATCATCCACATGATGTTCGCAATTTAGAGGAATGAAAGGTAAATGAGAAAAGGCATTGTGGCATCTTTCTTTACGGATAAGGAATGCAGCCAAGGCCAGGCACGATAGGGAAGATCCTGTAGGGAGGTCCTGGGTGAACCTTGCGTGAATATATGACTATGAAGCTTCGGTTACACTAGAGACACCAAGAAAGTGAAGATGCCAGAACCAGGGGAACTCTGCCAGAGGGAGCAGAACAGCCTGAGGAGAGCGCCATATCTCATAGGTGACAAAGTGAGGAAGGTCACCAAAGCCTTTTTGACATTGGAGTTTGGGCTATAGTATTTGTAGTTTTTCCTTATGTGCTTGGTCTTATTTTGTTCCAGTATTTCCTTACTTTGTCCCAACTCCTGCCCTTTGGAAAAAATAATGCATTTTATATGCCATTTTCTGTTGGAAGTATTAGTTATGCCTTTCTATTTTACAGGAAATTCCATTTAAGAGATTCCCTTGAGTCTACCAAGAGATTTTGAACTTTAGTCTTTTAAACATTGTGAACACTGAAGGGATAAGGGGCATTTAAAGTTGGACTAAAAGCATTTTTCTTTATAATATGAACATGAGACTATGGGGTTCAGGGAGTGAAATTCAATGCTTTGAATGAGAGGTCCACCGTAAGTCTAGGGCATTTATATAGTAGCTGTTTGGGTAGGTCTGGAAGGCATGAACTTGCTGGAGAAAGTATACTATTGGTTTAGTCTTTGGTGTTGCAAAGACTCCTTCTATTCTGAGTTAGGTCACTCTGCTTCTTATTTGTGGACTGAAATGTGAGCTCACTGGTGCTGCTCCAGCTACCTGCTGCTTGGTACCACTATTCTGCCATCAGAGACCCTTTATCCTTCTATAATTACAAGTCAAACAAATATTCCCTTCTACAAGTCATCTGGGGCATAGTATTTATCACATCAGTAAAGAAGTAACTAGGGGATGCATATAGTCTATCATGTGGGGATGCTAGCTTTGCGTCCTTAGACACGTGTGCCTAAACTGAAGTACCCATAGACATCAGAAGACAAGTAAAGAACAGGGTAGTGGGGTATTCGAAGGGAAGAACGATAGAAAACATGAAGTATAAAGTAAGAATGGGGAATAATGGGAAAAAAAGAGTTATATTGGTGGGGATAGGGAGGTCAAGAAGAAGAGGGCATACTGAAAGGGATAGTTAAGACCAAAGATCTATGAAAAGGCCACATGAAAACATATTGCAGAAACTTCTAAGCACAAAGTGTATGTATACATGCATATATACATACATACAATTGAAATGGAGTTACCTTATTGCTGAGGTTTGGTTTAAGATTATGAGAGGATAATATAAATTTGTGAAAGGTGATGGTGATAGTTCTCAAAAAGGGAATTTTCAATGCCAGCAAGTGTTGGAAAGAATAAAGAAATGCCTTAAAACATCCTCAATTATTAGTGAATAGTTAAATGATCTTTCCAAGCCTTTTTTAAGACAAATAGCACTTTTGTACCTTATGTAACCTTCAGCATACATGCCTATGAAGCAGGCTTCTCTGCTGAAACTTGCAACTCTGTTCTGAAAGGAATTTTAATAATAAAAATGAGGCTGGTTGTACAGTTCGTACTGTCATTCATTTGCCTTGGTTCTTAGGGATCAATTTGGTTGTCGTCTCATATCATACAACTGGGAAAATGGCTGCAATTTCACAGAAATTATAAGCTCTAAAATATTGCAAAAAATCCAGGTATGGGTTACCTCTTTATGATCCGTGGGGTCTTAGTGGGATTCCAAACATTTCAGACTATTGGTCTCAATTCTCCAAAATGTGATGGTAAGAGTTTATTAATAAAGATATGCCACACATGAGTAATAAAATAGAACAATCCAGCTAGAAATCACCTGGGAACGTCATTACTACTGCTGATCTTCTACAGTGATGTATATGCTACCAGACTGGAACAGCTGTGAACTCTGCAAAATCCAGTAGAAACCTCCCTAGAAGATGAGCCCACTAGTGCAATGGCAAAATGAATGCAATGGGAGTAACTGAGTATTTTCACCTTGGGTTTAAAGCCTGATCCACCAGATAGAACTCATGCTTGGTATCATTAAGTGGCCCTAAAGGCCATGCTGACTAGACCACAGACCAATGAAGAGCTTTCTCAACTATTACTCTGCCAAATGGAAGCTCTGAACAGCTTCTTCTTTCAAATAGACTGCAATTAACGCAGAGACTCACAGTTGGACAGGGTGTACGGAATAAGAGGTTGTGGAATGTTCAGCTTTCAATTAGACATCTATATCATGTTACCACTTTCCCCACCTGCACCGATGATAACGATAATTTCCCCTCTACCTGAATCTATTAGTGATAAGTGATCTATCAGGGAAAAGCTGGGCATTCTGAGAACTGCCTCTAACCATGCCTGACTGTTGAAAAGTCCATTTCTTTATATACCCCATATAGACACCTACAATGGCTGGGCGTTCATGCTTTGCTTTAACTTGCATGATAAATGGAAAATCAGACCAATAGTATTTTACCAACTCAAGGAGTTTGCGGTAAGTGGTGTTAGAAGCCATAATGAATAGTCTACCTTTTATATTTTCTTTCCCAGTTCATTCTCAATGAAAAACTGTTATCTGAGGCTTTGTTACACATTGTGTAATAAGAGCAATGCATCTCCACTATTCAGGTCCATCATAAATTGTATGTATCAGTGTGCCAGATGTGTTAGTAAGTGGCTAAGTGAGTAAGTCACTACTGTTTTACTACTTGGAAATCTGCCTCAATTGATGGTTCTGGGAAATTCTTGAATAATATCACGAAACATCCACTTCTCATAATGGCAGCATTAAAGAAACACCTACAGAGAAGAAAAATTAAAATTTTCTAAAATAGCCTAATTAGTGCAAAAACCCATTTCACTTGGAACCGAAATAGGATCTTCACTTTAATCTCTTATTAGGAGTCCTATTTTATGAACACAATCAGTCAGCATAGTTATGAGCCAAGTTCGGAATTTTTTTTTTAAAGATCAAATCATTCACGATACATTCAAACAGCCTCAGATCTTTAACCTTTTAAAAAAGTTACTTCTAGCGTTCACCACCCAGCACTGCAAGTGAATGATAAGAAACCAGGTAACGACTGAGGAAATGAGATTGTCTAGTGTTAACGGATCGTTTGAGTGTTTCACACTCAGTAGACACCATCAGTTCGAGTTTGCAGTCTTACAGGTAAAAACCAGAATCGACTTCTAGGTGGAAGCTGTATTGGCTTCTGATCGTCAGTCTGTTGTTGAAAATGCATTGTTTCCTTTATCAATGTTTATTTTAAACTGAAACCCTCCCATTTCCCACTCTCTAATTGAGTGCTTTTCGTGGGTTGAAACATGCTTTTCTTTCTCAGGTATCATTGAGGCTCATCCCCCACAACACTATTGGCTATAGCATGGTCATCCTGTTGTTATTTTCATGTTAAACATTGAAACTTAAGTGTCCTCTAGAAGACTAATGTGCCAAAGGCTTTGTCTCCCAACTTGACATTCTGAAAACAAGTTGGAAGCATAGGAGACAGGGCTTAAATAAAAGAAGTTCAGAAATAGAGATGAATGTTCTTTAGAAAATGTGCTCTTTCCTTATTTTTATTGTCTTGGCAGTCACGATATGAGATGCTTGGCTATACCATATGGTCCTGACCATGATGCTTAGTCACACCATATCCCTAAAACAACTGGACTATATGACTACTCACAGAGAAACACATGAAAACGGACTCTTTCATCTTTTCTATTGCTTGTATCATATAATTTGTCATTGTGACCAAAAGCTAACATACATTCATGTTTGAGATATGTTTTACCATGTATCAAATGCATTTTAGAGACTTTGACCAATATGATAACAGAATGAATAGATATTCAATTTTCCTGGATCTTTAGCTGAAAATTTTAGAACTATTTTCTTTACAGTGAGCAGCCTTTGAAATTCAGCATGACAAAGATATCCTATGGGGTAGGGGGCTCATATTGCTTTCATTGTGGGGAAACGAGCAAATATCTGTGCAGGTGACAGATCAAAGAGATGAACTTCCTATCTCTAGATGGGTATACCAGTGAGTGTGTTAAGGTTACTTAAAAGATCATAGGTGACTCAAAGGATGTGTGCCACTAAAAATCCTGCTTCGTCATGGCTGATGACTCAGGAAATCTGGGCCCTTGAAGCACCCTGCCCAGGTAGCAGGTTTTTCCACTGAAGAGTCTTCTTGACAACTGCACACTGCCTATGTCCCCTCAGGAATTCAATCTTGTGAATCTCGTAATTTTGTATTTCCTGACATTTTAAAATTCCTTCAGCTTCTCAGTGTTATCAGACTCCCTAGTCCCTCCAAGAGGGAATTGTTCAATTCTTGGGAAGTGGCCACATAACACAACATGTTAGACTTAAACCATGAACTAGCTTTTGATAGGCCCTTCTCAGTTTTTCAAAGGACGCAAACTAAAAATAGAAGGTTTGATTATAAAGCCTTGGCTTTTATATCTTTTACTGAATACTCAACAAAGCTAGAGGCAATTTGCATTTTGAACCCCTTTGTCATGATAATGAAGTCTTAATATTGGAGTATATCTGTCCTTTCATGTTCCTTTGGATTTCCACATTGATTTCTGTTACTCTTTTGCCTCCATCTTGAATACCCATTCAAATTTCAGGCTGTGCCTCAGACACTAGGTTCTTACTACTGGACCCCACTTGTCATTTGTACATGCTTCAGTTGTCTTCTCACGCATGCTTCCCTTTAAGGTAAGATCTAGACCCACTCTCACATGCTGGTAGCATTCTCCCGAGACAAGTAAATGCTCACAGTAGTTATCAAAATCAGGTAAGACCCAGTGAAAATGTGGCAGAAGTACCTGCCAACACAGAGGTTGCCTTGTTTCCTCTTGGCACTAGAAAGACTGCTGTTACCAATCTTGGGATTTCTGTCCTGGGAGAATATTACCTTCTTACCAGAAGCAGGATTCCTGGTTCCTGTAGGGAGTGGGTGAAATTCCTGCTTAATTGATCCTGATTTCCTTTTCTGTGAAGTTCCGCAGCCCAAGAAGAAGCAGCTTGATAGTTTTCGAACATGGCCTCTCATTTCATCCATGAGCCATAGCCCATCTGAGACTGTCTCCTTCAGTGATCGCTTATATTTTCCTAGGAGATTTTCAGTACAATTCACCAAGCAGCAAACATCCTTTTGAATGGGTTCCAATAAGTGAGACTGCTAGTCAGGAGTAGTTTACAATTACATTTTCATTGCAGATTGCAAATAAAAATATAGTGTGTGTACACAGAGATGTGCTATACAACCAATTAATATATACCAAAGTCTGTGTATGACAGTCACAAGATGGCACACCATGGCTTAAAGGAAATAGATTTTAATGATTAATAATATACTATAGCAAATCATATGGTGTGTGTTGGCTAGTAGGTAATCAAACATGGAGCAGATGGTAAGAACTCTGCCGAGGGTATTTCAACAGTGAATATCAGCAGAGGAGCTGACATCTAAAAAATCTCTAAAGCAGTCTCAGAGAACCACCAGGACTTCTTCCAACACAGGAAGACTTCTAAATGCTGGTGCACGTAGTCCTGAATACATCCCAATTCAAAGCATATTTCAAGGGAGAGTCAGAGGAGCTGATTCCAGACCTTCAGAACATCCTTTAGGATTTTGGTAAAGACTTGTATTGGGCCATTACCCTCAGTCTTAAACACAACCATCTAACAAACAGCAGCAAAGTGTAGCTTGAAATAATCTCCTAGTGGTATAAGGATGGAAATGAGGTTTTAATTCCCATAAGCAAGAGTTTTTTAATACAGCTGAAGGGCGAAAAGAGCAACCAGTTAGAGGAAGAGTTCCTATTTTGCTGACGTTTCATGGTTAAATAATCTTAATTAATTAAAGTGGATGCAAATCTGGTTAACTCTGAGGTATATTTAAGACTGCCTTCTCTTACGTAGATTGCCACAATCTTGGTTTGGATTGGCATTTACAGTTTAATTGATTCTAACTGGCAATCTGATATCTGGTAGTGTGTGGCTAGGGCAGAAGAATATATTCAAGGGCGGAATGCCTACAGTCACTATGGAGCCTATTCATGAGGATCACGTTTCTTTTGCTCATCTGGTTAAAGTTGTTGGTAAAGATCAATTTACACATGCGCATCCCTTGTAGAGTTCTCACTATGGTCTCCCATGTAGGCACTAAGTACGCCCGTTGCACACATGCACTGGGCCAAGTAATGCAATGATATTTTTTGCTGTCAAAGGCTGATAGGAAATTATATTTTCCTGGTTCTTTTACCCCACTTCCCCCCCCCCCCCCCCCCATTGCTTCCCCTCCAGAAATTCTGGGTCCTCTGTTTCAGGAACATGAGGATAAAGATAGGAGATTCATGAGCAGTTGTGGATGACAAGAGTGACTTCTAGTCTGGCCTCAGGTATGCTCTCTAGGCTCAATAAGAGATGCCAGGAAAGGGACTGTTCCTGTGCCAGCATCTTCACTCACTGCCATTCCAAATGAGCTGTCAATTCCTATGCAGTATCACTTCTTTCATGCTACAGGCTCTTCTAGATTGCCCCAGGGATGGAGAGACTGGTAACAGGAATTATTTTATAATTATGAAGTACAGTAAAAAGCTAGACAATATGATTGTTTTTTGAAACACACACACACACACACACACACACACAGAGAGAGAGAAAGAGAGAGAGAGAGAGAGAGAGAGAGAGAGAGAGAGAGACTGACTCACACACTGTGTATCTCTATATAAGGTTATGCATACTCTTCTAAAAATATGAGATAGAGCACACCTTTATGGACTTGACTCTTGCTTCACCTTTATGTTTATTTGAGGGATTCGATTCAGATCAGCAGGCTTGCATGGCAAGTATATTTACCCATTAAGCCCATGGGTATCTTAGAGCCCTAAATGGTTACCAGCTGTCCTCTTTTGCAATCTCCACCAGTGATCAATTTCATAGCAAAGAATGAAGGCAGAACATATCTTTAGAAGCCTTCTGTAAGATTAAGAAAAGGAATAGAAAGTGTATGTGGGATGTTTGACCCAATGTATTTTAAATACAAACAAACTTGAATTATGGAAGGTGTAGGTTTGAGTGCATCAGAGCAGTAGGAGATCAGAAGCCACGTAACCTCACGCTCTCAGTTGGATCAAGTCCCCTGACGTTATTGCAAAATAATGGGCCAATTTCTTTCATTTTGCATTGTTTGAAAAATGTGAAAATACATAGTTGGTGGTGAGTACATTGTTTTACTTGTTTGTTTTGCTTGACTTTCTATAAGTCACTTGTTTCTGTTCCTCAATGTGCAATTATTTTTAAACAATGAAGCAATTTTAAAACCAGTACATAATTTTGATACTATTTATAGAGTTTGATGTTAACCAATTCATTTAAATTAACACTATTTTCTCCAGTCATCAACATTGTGTGCAAGAAAGTTAAATGCATGTTTTCCTATCACTTTATCCTGCTGTCTGTGTTCACATTAGTTTACATTCTATCTCAGCTGACCTTATCTGTTGGGAGATTTTGAGCAAATGATTGTCAGTCAAATCAAGCCCAGGAAAAACTGACAAGCAATGCATTCCTCTGCCACGTTCTGCCTTCTTCAACACAATGACATTGCATATTTATCAGAGCAAGAGTTCTGGAATCAGGCAGCATACATTCACACCACCTGATTTCTGTTCTGCTTCATTATGGGATGTCAGGGATTCCTGAGCTGAACTATCTTTACATTTAATGTGACATCTTACTTCAACTGTGCGTTGGAAATTTGACACGTCACTACAGAAAAATTACTTCCTTTGAAAGCTGATGCAGAATACACACAGTCAATTGATCGTGGTTGTTCTTATGAATGGGGTGACTATTACCTTCAAAAACCCACTGAGCTGGGCAACAAAAGGAAGGATTCTGCCTGGTCAGGTCTTGGAATCATTAACGATTTTGGATATTGTTTTCCTTGTATATGCAGAGGTTAAAAAAAAAAGTTATTGTGACAAAACCCTTTCCCTGGAGGAGCAGACATCCTTAAGAAAAAATAAAACAACTTGAATGTAAAACACTGATTAAGTATTGCCCTGTTCAGTGAGTCAGGTGATCTTTTGCTGCTGCACTCCCACGATTTCTGCACATGTATAGTTAGGAGAGGATGGAACACAGCAGGCATTTTTATAAGGCCCCAAGGGAGAAGCAGTGGAGAGAGTGAAAACAGTCAGTGAACTGGGCACTCAAGAATCAAAGCAGAGAACAAATTTCCAACTGAGTTTTGAGGTACTATCTCAGGAGGGAGTCTGGAATGAATGATGAGGTAAGAAGACTGAACTCCTTGTGAGCTTTTAGGACCTTTACAGCTTGGCCATGCTGACTTTTTTCTATTTCACCACTTTAACATTGCTGAAGAGACTTTTTTTGCAATGTTCGGAAGTTTGGCCGTACCCAGGCCGATATAGAAATATATATGATAAAGCCTCATCCCACACATTATAATGTGTGGCATTTGGGAAGTGCGTAGGACACATAACAGAAGATAAGCCTTCAGGAATTAGTGCCCTTCAACAACTAGTCAGCTTACATATTGGGCAACACAAACAGGCCATACATGAACTGAGAAAGAGGCCCTGCTGCCACCACCACAGACTCTGTTGTTAAATTGACATGACACTTCCCAGATACCAGAAGGCAAATACTACATATTCAAACTCTCCATTCTAGGATATGTTTTTATAGAAATACAACTGGATTGAGGGCACTTAGTATGTGTTAAGGTGGCTCTGGGTGTAGTATTAAAATGGTTCCTGAGTACTTATCTCTATACTGTAGTGCACGCCTTAACCCTCATCAGAGAAGCCCCTTTTTGCAATTGATAGCAATTAACACAGACACTCCCAATTGGCCTATATGCACATTACAAGAGAATCTAGAGTGTGCAACTTTAAATGATACATTTACATCAAACCATCTCTTTCTGAGGCACAAGAATCACCAAGGAAGAAGGAGGAAAGCATTTTGATAACTTCAATTAAATTGTGTTTCATGGACATGATGGAACTACTGCACAGATGACCTTACGGTGGCCGTGCCTGCATGTACAAAACCTGCACAAGGTGCAGCCAACCAAATCCCAGCATGCATAAGAGAAGGAGTCATAATGTTTCTATTGTTGGATTAGGAGATATTTGCAATTGACTGCTGCCGACAGAGAGTCACTTCACTTCATGGGTTCAGTCCTCCTCTGGTATATTGCTTTACACCCTCCTAGCCCCCCCCACACACACTCATGCACAAACACACACACACACACACACACACACACACTGATGACATTAAATGGACTTGGTGGGGTGGTATGCTCTCTATAAGAGACAATATAAAGTTTGAAGGGAAAAGTGGTGGGTAGGGATAGGAGAGGAATTGGAGGAAAGGGAATGGAGGCTAGAGCAGATAAAGACACACTACCTGAATATATGGAGTTCTCAAATAATAAATTATAGAAAAGACAAGATGAGGGCTTATGCATAGTCTTATTGCATCTTGTTATGCCATATTCAGTTGATACCACGTGGAGGCCTGCTCTTTTCTTAAAAGAGAGAAGCGCAGTGGCTCTTGAGGGAAGGGAATGTATAGGAAGACTGAGAAGAGAGGGATGGGAGGCTAGGGACAGGTGCATTGTATGAGAGAAGAGTAAAGAGAAAAGAAACAAGAAAAAGAAAAAAAAATGAACTTAGCCTATGGTATAAAATTTCCTTAGTATTCCTGACATCTTGGACTATTTTGTAAGTATCCAAGTGCTCATACATCTCTCTCTCTCTCTCTCTCTCTCTCTCTCTCTCTCTCTCTCTCTCTCTCACACACACACACACACACACACACACACACACACACACACATTGCTTTTTTTGAAGAGATGTATGATAGGCTTGGTACATGACTATATTAGATGGTAGGAGGAAATTATCTAAGAATGACAATCATATATGCAGAAGCAAAACAAAGAGATGCTGGACATCCACTTTGAGTAGCAGAAAACCTAATTGTATTTTAAAAGCAAGAGTCAGAATTGAAGCATAGAGGTAAAATTATAAGGGGATGAGAAATGGAACTGAGTCTCAACCCTGGAATGTGGTTAAAGCTTCTCACTAACAGAGGTACAAGTATTTCACTATGATTGACAATGGTTATTGAGGCCTTTCTCCCATCCAAACCTTTCTAGGACTCTCACTAGAAAGCCCCTTTACAGTAACAGAGATAGGCTAAACATACAGTGTAAGAATGATGGTTATCAGTTTTACTTTGACAAGTTATAATCATATCAACAGCACCTCCAGACTCATCCCACTGTATTATTTAGTAACGAGAGAGAAAGAAATTACTTTTATATCATTTTATGCTATAACTTGAAGAGACTCAAAATTTTGTCTGTGGCTAATGTTTAGTGTGAGGTAAATGTTAATTAAGAGGGAGTTTGTGTCTATGGGGCCCTCAAAAACAATAGTAAAATAACTGGCAGTAACCAGAACACAGAGAAGAGAAGAGAAGAGAAGAGAAGAGAAGAGAAGAGAAGAGAAGAGAAGAGAAGAGAAGAGAAATGGCCAGAGCAACTGGTGAAAAACTTTAAGATAAAAACTTGGATTGCAAGGGCTGAAGAGATGTCTCAGAGTTTTAGAACACTGCCTGCTCTTCCAGAGTTAACTCAGACCCAGTAAGACTCTTATGGTATATACTCACTTATAATTGGACACTAGCCCAAAAGGGATGTAACATGAAAGTCTTCACTTACCAGGAGATCGGGATAGATGCGGGGACTTCCTACTGGGACTCTAGGTGAGAGAAATATGGGAAAATGTGGAAATAGAAGGATCCAGAGGGTTCTAGAAACCCACAAGAAGAAC